>NC_041405.2:21397535-21697535 GCF_900747795.2 Erpetoichthys calabaricus | reverse complement strand
CTAAAATCTTGGCTTCGTCTAACACAAGATTTTCATTCAAAGAGGGGATGTTTGGATATGTATGCCACCATCTTAAATAGGGGCTACATTCCAATGTTAAGTGCCACAACACCACCCAATCTCCTGACTGGCAACTATACAGAACATGGGTTTGTCCATCAGAAACAAATGAAATGACAGTCTGTGATGGTGCCTTGGTGATTTTAATGTCATAAAAATAGAAAAGATGAACCACTAGATTATTTAGGAGTTAAAATTATTTGAAAATGCAATGAACTGTCTCTCAAGAAGCTAAAAACAAAATTCATAACACTCACTCCAGCATTGTCTTGGCTGTATGCTGTGGTCATTGTTGTGCCGAAATTTTAACTATCACCTCATTCTCAATCTGCATGCACTCTGGAGCAGATTTTCTTCAAGGACCTTTCTGTACTGGGCCACATTCGTCCTTCCCTCAGTTCTGACCACTGCCACTGAGAAAACCCCTATAGCATCAGGCAACCACTATGCTTCACCATTGGGCAGAGGTGTTGAGAACTTCCCAAAGACTTCAATTTTTATGACATTAGAACAGAACATTTTTCCTTGTGCCCTCACAGTTCTATAAATGCTGTTTGGCAAACTCCCAGCGGACTTCCATGTACCTTTTAATTAAGGGTTGCTTACATACTGCCAATCTAACCTCAATTCTTACCAGTCTCCTTGTCTCCACCACTGAGAAGCACCCACACCCATATAGCATGATGCAACCACCATACTTCACTCTAGGGATGGTACTAGGCAGATGGTGAGTGGTGCCTGGTCTTTGCAAGACCAAGTGCTTGGAGTTCTCCCCAAAGAGTTCAATTTTTCTCTCATCAGAACCTTTTTCTTCTTGTTCTGAGTCCTGTAAATTCCCACATACCTGACTTCCGTCTAGCCACTCTACCATGAACACATGAGTAACAGAGCACTGTTGAGATGGTCATCCTTCCATTATGCTGTCCTATCTCAGCAGATTACTTCTGAAGCTCTGTTAGAGGGACTGCTGTGGTGTTGATCACCTCCCTGCTCAAGGCCCTTCTTGCTTGCTTTACACAGTTTTTCCAGATGGCCAACTCTTAAGAAGAATCCTGGTGGTTCCATTTCGATTATTGGGCCATCTTGCTGGGAACACTCAAAGCTTTAGAAATGGTTTTATGCCCTTGCCCTGATCTATGCCTTACCCCAGTTTGATCATGGAGGTCTACGGAGAGTTCCTTGGAGTTCATGGCTTGGTTTTTCTCCTGACGTGCAGTGCGAATTGTGGGACCTTATCTACACAGTTGTGTGCCTTTCTAAACAATATCCAGTCAGTTCAGTTTTCCACTTCTGGATTCCGGTCACCTTCTTGATACATCTCAAGGAGAATTAAAGTGAACAGGATGTACCTGAGCACAATTTGGAGTGCCACAGTAGAGGGCCTGAATGCTTATGTGAGAGATTTTAGTTTTTAATTTATATAAGTTTTCAAACCTTTCTGAAAACGTTTTGTCCCAATGGGTTATTGAGTATTAAATGACATGTACTTAATCAAGGCCAGTATTTCGAGGGGTTGGTATTCACAATTGATAAGGTAAGTTAAGTGAGCGTATGGTTTTTACATGAAAACAATTGTGTTACATTGAACATGAAGTTAATAATAAAGTTTTGCAATCGCATAAACTAAAATAGAGAAGGGCGACTGGGAATCTGAATTGTGGGACAATACAGTACATGAGCTGCTGGTTCTGCAGACTCCATCCTGACAATGTTTAGATTTGAAGTAGAGGAATGCTGTGAAGATACCTGAAGTCGCTGCATATTGGACAGTGGATGGGTGGGTTAAGTAAGGAGATGATGGGGATGTGGGAACCCAACTTCATGCAGAACCACATATTGTAGTTAGCATAGACGTCATAGTTAGGGGGGGGGGGGGGGGCAATGATTACCCAGGGTCTACTTGAGGGGGGTCCGGGGATCAAATCCTGGAATGAAAAGTTTGTTTCCGAGAGGAAGGGACCCACACAGACTGTTTATGTATTGGGCCCAGAGTTTCTGTGCTCTACCCCTGGTGGTTAGGCACAAGGCCAAAACTAAACATTCCCGTCCAAATCACAAACCAAGACAAAGTTAGATATATATCTATTTATTTATCAATAATTGATAACTAATAGAACAATTCAGCCAACATACTGGGAAAGGTGAACATAAAAATTAGGACAAAATACAACATGAAAAAATGATTGATACAGGATTTATCAAAAGGCTGTTTCAGTTTGAGCCATTTTTTTGTTGTTGTTGTTGTTGCTTTATTGTGGGTCTTTTATTAATAAATTTGGCAATGTTAATATTATAATTTGCCCGAGATGGCTGAAGTTGTGATGTCTTTTGTGTTCATTTTTGGTTCCTTTATTTATGCTAATATTCTTGGTCATTTAGTTTCCATGTGCCTGGGGATTATCTTTTAGATTTTGTGGGTGCCCCTTCAAGAGGCGTGGCCATCAGTCCGTCACTGCACTGCCTATAAAGGCTCAGGAAACCCCACAGTTTTTTGCAGTCACGTGACAGGAACAAACATCCATCCAGCCATCCATTTTCCAACCCGCTGAATCCACGGGGGTCTGCTGGAGCCAATCCCAGCCAACACAGGGCACAAGGCAGGAACCAATCCCGGGCAGGGTGCCAACCCACCACAGGGCACACACACACACACACACACATACACACACACACACACCAAGCCAATCCACCTAACCTGCATGTCTTTGGACTGTGGGAGGAAACCCACGCAGACACGGGGAGAACATGCAAACTCCACGCAGGGAGGACCCGGGAAGCGAACCCAGGTCTCCCAACTGCGAGGCAGCAGCGCTACCCACTGCGCCACCGTGCCGCCCAGGAACAAACATGCCATTGCATAAGCGAAGAAATTATAATGGTAATGAAAAACAGTTGTTTTTCTAAATACCAAACATCTGAAATGAAATCTTCATGTGTCAAACCCCCAAATTAGGCCAAAACATACATGCAAATGTAGCTAATAGTTCAGTATTTCTTATTGGATACTGTAGTACTAGGGTGTTGTACCGTGTTAGCCATTATGGATGTAGTGAGAAGTCAAGCAAAATGACACCTTTTATTGGCTAACTGAAAAGATTTCAATATGCAAGCTTTCGAAGAAGGAGCCTGAGTTGCCTCGAAAGCTTGCATATTGTAATCTTCTCAGTTATCCAATAAAAGGTGACATTTTGCTTGACTTCTTATTGGATACTAAGATGGGAGTGTGGTAGCATACAGTAGATAGATAGATAGATAGATAGATAGATAGATAGATAGATAGATAGATAGATAGATAGATAGATAGATAGATAGATAGATGATACTTTATTAATCCCAAGGGGAAATTCACATTCTCCAGCAGCAGCATACTGATACAATAAACAATTTTAAATTAAAGATTGATAATAATACAGGTAAAAAACAGACAATAACTTTGTATAATGTTAACGTTTACCCCCACGGGTGGAATTGAAGAGTCGCATAGTTTAGGGGAGGAACGATCTTCTCAATCTGTCAGTGGAGCAGGACGGTGACAGCAGTCTGTCGCTGAAGCTGCTCCTCTGTCTGGAGATGATCCTGTTTAGTGGATGCAGTGGATTCTCCATAATTGATAGGAGCCTGCTGAGCGCCCATCGCTCTGCCACAGATGTTAAACTGTCCAGCTCCATGCCAACAATAGAGCCTGCCTTCCTCACCAGTTTGTCCAGGCGTGAGGCGTCCCTCTTCTTTATGCTGCCTCCCCAGCACACCACCGCATAGAAGAGGGCGCTCGCCACAACCGTCTGATAGAACATCTGCAGCATCTTATTGCAGATGTTGAAGGTCGCCAGCCTTCTAAGGAAGTCTAGTCGGCTCTGTCCTTTCTTGCACAGAGCATCAGTATTGGCAGTCCAGTCTAATTTATCATCCAGCTGCACTCCCAGATATTTATAGGTCTGCACCATCTGCACACAGTCACCTTTGATGATCACGGGGTCCATGAGGGGTCTGGGTCTCCTAAAATCCACCACCAGCTCCTTGGTTTTGCTGGTGTTCAGTTGTAGGTGGTTTGAGTCGCAACATTTAACAAAGTCCTTGATTAGGTTCCTATACTCCTCCTCCTGCCCACTCCTGATGCAGCCCACGATAGCAGTGTCATCAGCGAACTTTTGCACATGGTAGGACTCCGAGTTGTGTTGGAAGTCCAATGTATATAGGCTGAACAGGACCAGAGAAAGTACAGTCCCCTGTGGCACTCCTGTGTTACTGACCACAATGTCAGACGTGCAGTTCCCAAGACGCACATACTGAGGTCTGTCTTTAAGATAGTCCACGATCCATGCCACTATGTATGAATCAACTCCCATCTCTGTCAGCTTGTCCCTAAGGAGCAGAGGTTGGATTGTGTTGTGTTGTGTGTTACCAGTACATAAGGCAGTAAGGATGCATGCTATTACACCTTATTTTGTGACCTTATCATGAACCTTTAAAGCATTCAATTGGCTTCATGAAGTGGAAATGGACAATGAATGATGGTCACTGTCCCTTGAGTCGCCTTCATAAATACAAGGCACCTGTATTATGGAATTAATAGTGTCTATTATGTGACAGCACTTGGTGTAGGAGCCTATGGGTTGAAAATAAATAGGAAGAAGACAAAATCTATGAGGTTTAATGATGATCAGGATTCAGATGTTAGCCTGCAGGGAGAGCTACTGAAAAGAGTGGATAATTTTAAATATCTAAGTATCAATAGCCCAAGATAGAGAATTAGAAGCAGTGATTACCCATAAAGTGCAATGTACATGGAACAATTTGAAGAAGGTAGGAGTATTGTACTATCAATGAATTAAGGTGAAGGGTAAAGGTAAGGTTTTTAAGAAAGTGGCAAGACCAGCAATGATGTATGTAGCTAAAATATGGCCAGTAAAGGGAGCACAGGAGAAGAAGTTGGCCGTGGCAGAAATGAGAATGTTGAGATGGATGTGCGGAGTTACAAAAAAGGACAGAACAAGAAATGAGACCATCTGAGGTACAGCAAAAGTGGGAGAGATATCTAAGAAAGTACAGGAAAGTAGATTGAAGTGGTATGGACATGTGATGGAAGTACAGCAGAAGAGAAAGCGAAGGAGACCAAAGTGGAGGTGGATGGATAAAGTAAAAGAAGATCTGAAGGAAAGGGGCTTGATTGGGGACTGCGGGACCAAGCTGTATGGACACGGTTGATCGAGCACATCGACCCCACATAGAAGTGTGTGGAAGAAATTAAATTATAAATACATTAAAGAATGAAAATTTTGTCCTCAACTTGGACCTCTTTGAATATAAAATAATCAACCTGAAGAACCAGGCAGGAGGAAGCTTGTTTATGCATCTTTAATTTCTCTTCATGAAGAGTGAGCACCCCATCCCAGGTGTGTCTGCTAAAGGATGGACCCTGAACAGAGAGTGGTCACAGAACAGTGACAGAGTCATTCTTATAGATAACTGTGTTTGCATAGCAGTGCTTAGTTAATGCTTACTCTGATTGGTTTACTAGCTTGCATACACTCTTGATTGGTTCAATGGCTTACATACCCAAATAAAAGTCTCAACTTGTCCTTCAAGATCTCTTCAGTTCAGCTCTTACTCTTTGATGAAAAATTGTGTACGTGGCAACTGGTACATGAAAGAACAAGACATCAGCCAGTTTCTTGTACTGTATCTCCTGGAACATTCTGCTTGTTCACTTGAACATTTCAGCAGTCTCTTCATGTTATGCATAAGACAAAATGCTATATAATTCTTTTTAATGTGCACTGCACTCAAAGCACTCCATTTACAAAAAGCTATGTTACCCTTTGATTGTTCCCTTTATTCTCTCCCAAGTGGGAAACTATGTAGAGTAGGAAGAAGAAGAACTTCATATAGGATCCTATGACTAACAATGCACCAGATTTTCATATTTCTCTAGGATGCCCTCCACACTAGTGTTGGCTGGACTAGTTGAAGCCTTGGCCAGGAGAAGAGGTCATCAGGTGGTGTCCTAGTAACATTGAGTGACAATCTCCAGTTGATGGATCACCATTGGTGACCAGCTCACTGCTCCTCTCCCCCTGACTTCCAGCTCATCTCCTCTCTCTTATACCAGAGCCAACAAGAGGCTGTCTCTGCTGCCTCTCCCAAACTCTGACCTACTGTTCTTCTGTCCTGGCCATCAAGGTCAACAGATTTCACACTGGCTGTGCAGGAAATCTCTGATAGCTCACCTGCACTGGAAACAGTCAGGTTTGCCACCATTTGCCCTTGCGTTGTATTTGCTGGTCTTCCGTTATGCTGCCTCCTCATAGTCCTCTTCCCATGGTATACTCAGTTCTACTAAAAAGTAATGGCTGGTAATCCACTATCTTGTGCTTTAATATTATTAGAAAGACTACACAGGCATTACCAGAAGATTTACACTTAATATTTATAACTTTGGCCTCAAAGTGATCAAGATTTTGTTTGGTTTATATCCTCCTGCTCTTCCATTCATACATATTCTAATCTTGAGCCATATAGACTTATTTTGTTTCAGAGACGTTGGGCGCCACTTGCTTCTGGAACTGACCAGTGTTTGGTCATGGCTCACTGTGCTTGTTGCTTCCTCAGTTTCTGTTTCTTGTCAAAAATGTCACTGACCCAAAGATCTGAAAGCAGCCTGCAAGAAAGAACAGCCGCAGTCACTGGGCAGACTGGTGTAGTCGGCAGATTGTTAAGCTGGAGTCAGTTTCAACCAGAAAGCCAGGATAGAGGGGCTCAACAAAGGAAGCCGTAAACCGGTGCAGGAGTGTCATTGTGTCTGAGACGCTATAAAATGACAGAGAGCCAGCGGGATAGTCCAGGTACACACCAATTCTGGAGCAGTAGGGCGCAATGATTTCAGTCTCCTCGTTATTGTGTAAAACTGAATAAGAGGAGTCATTGCAGCACAAACTCCAGGACTTGTCATTAGCTCCCAACACACACTCCAGGCTGAGTCCCTTCCTACTGATCGCTTTATACGAAACTCCAATGACAACCGAGTAGCCACTCCACTCCACCTCCAAGTACCAGCGCCTTCCAGTTAGGCTCTCCTTGCACAGAACTTGCTTCCAACAGTCAAATCTGTCAGCATGATCGGGGTATTGGGTCTCGGACCCCCATGTCACCTTCCTCTTTTCTTCAGATAGATAGAGATCTCTGTGTGCAGTGCTGGGGTCTAATGTAACCTCACAAGAGTCTGAAGGAATTAAAGAAGACGGTAAAGTGAATTAGGCAAATGGGTTGTCACACGTGAAAATGGTCATACAGTAGATAGCATTGCTGTCCCGGAGCTTTTAAATTATTTTTGACCAATCAGAACCCATGTAGAGTTTGATTGTACATACTGGGTTTTACGAGATTGCTTTGCCCCCAACAACACAAAGACATGCTGGTTGTATGATTTGATGAGTCGTGCCTTTGCCTGCATTAGTGAGTGTAGATGTTTGAGCGAATGTGCCCTGCTGGGGCAGTGTCAGTTCCTGGCTTGCACCCAGTGTTGTTGGCGTAGATTTTAGTTAACATTGAAATTAATTTTGTGTAAAGGACGGATTGATGCCTTATCATAGCTTTAAAAGCAAAGCACAGCTGGGGTCTCACTAATGTGCAATGGACTCAGAAAGTGTTCAGACCCCTTCACTTATTGCACACCTTATTGTCTTATAGATTTAACTTTAAATGGATACATTTGTCATTTAACACTCAAATAACCCATAATAACCAAATGAAAACATGTTTTCAGAAAGGTTTACAAATGTTTAAAAAATTAAAAACTGTAATCTCTCATTCAGATAACTGTTCAGACCCTTAATTCAGTACTTTGTTGAAGCCCCTCTGGCCTTTAATTCCAGGTTTGAGTCTTCTTGGTAAATCTCCACAAGCTTAGTACGCCCAGAATTTGGACATTTTACTCCATTCTTCCTGGCAGATCCTGTCAAGCTCCATTAGATTGGATTTCAAGCATCTGTAAGCTGCCATTTTCAGGTCTCTCCACACAAGGTCTTTGGGATTTATGTCTGGGCTTTTGTTAAGCCACTCAACGACAATCAGAAACTTGTTGGCTTGTCTTCATGCTTCATGTTATTGTCGCGCTGAAAGGTGAACTGTTCCATTCTGGAGAAGGTTCTCTTCAAGGACCTCTCTCTGTATTTGGCTGCATTCATCCTTCCCTCAATTCTGACCAGTCTCCCTGTCCCAGCCTCTACGAAGCACCCCATAGCATGATGCTGCTACCACCATGCTTCACCAGTTGGCAGAGGTGATGAGCAGGTCCCAAAGAGTTAAATTTTTGTCTCATTAGAACAGAGAATGTTTTTCCTCATGCTGTCAAAGCCCTATAAATGCTTTTTGGCAAAGTCCAACTTTAATTAAGAGTTGCGTCCATATAGCCAATCTGCCATACTATAAATGCCTGATTGATGGAGCGCTGTGGAAATGGTTGTTCTTCTGACAGGTTCCTCCATCTTAACAGACAATTTCTGAAGCTTTGTTAGAGTGACCATTAGGTTCACCTCCTTGACCAAGGCCACTCTTGTCCATTTACTCCATTTGGGTGGACTACCAACTCTAGAAAGAGACATGGTGGTTCCAAAGGCCTACCATTTCACAATTTTTGAGGTCACAGTGCTCCTGGGAAAACTCCAAGCTTTATAAATGCTTTTGTCCCCTTGCTGTAATCTTTGCCTCAACACAATCTGATTGTGGAGGTCCATAGAGAGTTCCTTGGACTTCATGGCTTGGTTTTTGTCCTGACAGGCAGCGTGAATAGGTTTGTGCTTTTGTAAATGATGTCCAATCAGTTCAATTTGCCACAGGTGGACTATAATCAAGTTCTAGAAACATCTCAAGGAGAATCAAAGCACACAGAAGGCACCAGACCACAGCTTGGTGGCCACAACAAATGGTTTGGAGACTGATATGAAAGAGAGATTTCAGTTGTTGATTTTTAATAAATGTGCACGCCTTTCTGGAAGCTTGTTCTCACTTTGTTCTTATGGGTTATTGAGTGTAGATTGATGGGCAAAAATGGCAAATGTATCTAAGTTAACTTTAAATCTATAGCACAATAATGTGTAGAGAACATGAATTACTTTGTGAATCCAATATAACTGCTCTCTTTTAATGGAAAATGAGTTTTGGAAAACAACGGATCACTAAATGTATCAGATCATGTAACTATGAGATTGTAAACCTGCTTTCTGCCCACCATCAAATGTATAGATGACTCTTTACTGAATGTCTTTTCTCACTTGTTAACCCCTTCTCCTTTTCCTGAAACTCCAGTCTTCTTTCCACCACAGGCGTCACCTAAGGTGACCTTTCCAATGCACCACTATGTCACCCCAGGTTGAAGTCTCACCATTTGTAAGATTTTTTACATCCGTCTCCTTCTTTCACTTAGCACTAAATGATCAGTTATGGGGGACAATTCACGGTTAGCATTTTAACACCCAAAAGAGTATGGCTTGCTATTTTACAACACAGCAGGACATCTAATACTGTGCTCCAGACAGCCATATAAATCTCTTTATTTCCTCGTCTTTGTTTCTGTGTCACAACATGCACGAGTTTGGGGTGTGATGATGATGAAGACCCTGGGAAACATACCACTCAGACTAGTGAGGGTTTCAAAAAGTAGATAGAGACCCTTCTACAAGAAAATGACTCATTCCTCCTAACTCTTGTGCTTTTCAGTGAGATGATATTCAACCTTTTATCACAATTTTTATATGATTGACAGGTTCTCAGCAGAGGGTCTTCTGAAGCTCTATTAGAGTGATCATTGGGTTCTTGATCACCTTCCTGACCAAAGTCATTCTTGCCCAGTTATTCATTTCAGGTGCACGTCCAACTCTAGGAAGTGTCCTAGTGGTTCCAAACTCATTCAGTTCATTCAGTATAACCCTGAGATAACATTCTACCCAACAGTGTCATCCACCATCACACCTTCACATTAGATTCTGAACTTTTGAAGGTATAGAAAAATAGACAGACTGCTTTTAGGATATTAAAATTCAATAGAGCAAATTAAAAAAAAAATTGGCACAAGTTAATGCTGCTGGCTCACAGCCCCAGGAGATGGAGGTGGCATCATCCCATTCTCCTAATATCTGTGTCCATTTTGATGTTCTTCAGACATTCTAAAGACTTGTGTGTTTAATGAAGCCTTTAAAATTAGCACAAGCGAGCACAGTATGTGCCAATTCATGTTTAATGGAGTATAATGAAATTCCTACTTGTGTGTGTGTGTGACAGACTGTGTTCTGCAATGGACTAGTGCCCTGTCAAGGACTGGGATCTGTCCTACATCTGGTGAGGTCATGTCCACAATGTCCCTGCGCTGGGTAATCAGGCTCTGGCAACAGATTTAAAGATAAAGAATGGACTTACATTGTAAGAAGTGACTTCGACTCATCAGTTGTTCATCTTGCAAGATGCTGCTTGGAGTTGTCACCTCTGAATACAAATAAAGAAAAACAGAATATAAGTATTGTGATGTGATTTATGCTCAAGCTTTATAACACACTGGTGAGTATAACATACTGTGTGCAGTATTGGTCTCCATGCTATAAAAAGGACATAGCAGTACTGGAAAAAGTCCAGAGAAGAGCAACTAGGCTGATTCCAGGGCTACAGATGATGGATATTGAGGAAAGATTCAAAGAGTGGAACCTTTCAGTTCAAGTAAAAGGAGAGACATAATTAGAGTTTTTAAAATTATGAAGGGAATTAGTACAGTGGCTCGAGACTGTTATTTAAAACTAGGGGGCTCCGCCCTCTGCTCGCTTCGCTCGCCAACCCCTGGCGTTGGGACATGAGAAAGAGTCAGATGTATGAATTAGATATAGAATAGTGTGCAGCTTTGGATGATGCCCATAGAAATAACAAATAGAGTGTTTGTCATATATTAATGTTTTATTGGAATATTTCTTTGTATACAACATTAGTAGTAAAGATGGTGTCTTGTCCTTGAATGAGTCTTCCTTGGCATGGATTATTTATAATTTTAACTTTAACGTCAGATGAACGGCGAACACGTGAGAAGGCAACATAAAGTTGTCCATGTCCAAAAACGGGTTCAGAGAGGTAGATGCCAACCTTGTCCATGGTTTGTCCTTGTGATTTGTTGATGGTCATGGCAAATGCAGGTTTAATGGGGAACTGTCGGCGTTTCAATGTAAAAGGTAATTCTAGCTCAGAACTTGTAAGGTCAATTCTAGGAATGAGAACAGTATTGTTAGCATGTGATCCTGTAAGAACTGTCGCTTGAATAACATTGCGTGTCATGGTGTTGACGACTAACCGTGTGCCATTGCATAAACCCTGTTTTGTGTTAAGGTTTCTTAATAGCATGATTATTGTTCCGTTTTTAAGGGCAAGGTCGTGTTGTGGTAATCCGGCAGGGTTAATAGTGTTCAAATATTCTAAGGGGAAATTTATATGTTCATTGTCGTCATCAGAGTCAACTTTGTCTGAGCTTAGAAAGATCTGTGTCTCTCCAGGAAGTAATGAAATGACTTGGTTATTAATGTGATTAACATTAATATTTTTTGGACATAATATAGTGCGTTGTGTTAACAGGGGTATTTGGTCTAATGTGATTGCTGTTCCAAATATCTCTTTTACTAAGTCGTCTGAGATAAAGGATTGTGGAATGGAAATAATATCTGGGTGAAGTCCATCTGTATTTGTGAGTGTACCATTTCCCAGTTGTATTAGCCAACTGTTATATTCTGGATCTGGACATCGCATGTTTTGTACCAACTGTATTGTTTTAAAGCAATGCCAATTGTCTGCGTATTTTAAGGTGGACTGAACAATAGCTGAGCGCATGGCATGTGGAACAATAGCTAAGCATTGTCTAAAATCTCCTCCTAATAAAAGAACTTTTCCTCCAAAGGGAATATTATTATTCATCAACGTTTGTAGAAGTTTATCAATGGTGTTGAGTAAGTGACTGGATGCCATTGTACATTCATCAATAATTATCAGTTTTGCAAGACGGATGTCTCGGGCATTGCTACTGTGAATGTTCATAGTGGATACTGATGTCTCTGTGATTGGGACCAGTATTTTGAATATTGAGTGACATGTACGACCATTTATTAACAGATTTGCTGCCACTCCGGAGGATCGCAGTCACTGTTAATATGTTTCCTTTTCTGCAGTTGAACGGTTAATAGTGCTTTATTGTAAGGAGATCCACCTATGCTGTCTAGTGTGAAGGTGTTGACGTTCACTTTAGAATATGTGGCTTTGGGTGTCACTTCTTATGGATGTGTGTGTGTGTGGGGGGGGGGGGGGGGGGTGAGGATTGTTGTTGCGCGAGCGTCTTCTTTCTTTTTGTGTTCCTGTGTCTTGTTTGAATCCCCCTCTTTGTGTGTGTCCCGTCCGTTGCTTGTAGGGTCTGTGGGGTGGGCTTCGCTCGCCAACCCCTGGTGTTGGGAATGACAAAGAGCGTGATGTATGAATGAGATATAGAATAGTGTGACGGTGTAGATGATGCAAATAGAAATCAAACAATAAAGTGTGTGGCACAGTGTAAAGGTTTATTTGAAAATTTCTTTGTACACGCCGTTTAAGTGTAAAAGGTAATTCCAGCTCAGAACTTGTAAGGTCATTTAAGATGGTTATTGTTGTGATCAGAGTCAAGTTTGTCAGAGCTTAGAAAGAGTTGTGTCTCTCCAGGAAGTAATGGAATGACTTGAGTATTAATGTTTTCCACATTAATATTTTTTGGACATAATATAGTGCGTTGTGTTAAAAGGGGCATTTGGTCTAATGAGATTGCTGTTCCAAATGTCTCTGTAACTAAGTCGTCGTAGATAAAGGCTTGAGGAATTGTAATAATATGTGGCTGAAGTCCATCTGTATTGGTGAGTGTACCATCTCTCAGTTGTAATAAGCAATTGTTATGATCTGGTTCTGGACATCGTATCTTTTTTACTAACTGTATCTTTTGAAAGTAATGCCAATTGTCTGCGTATTTTAAGGTGCACTGAACAATAGCTGAGTGCATGGCATCTGGAAGAATAGCTAATCACTGTCTAAAATCTCCTCCTCATAAAAGTACCTTTCCTCCAAATCGAATATTATTATTCATAAACGTTTGTAGAAGTTTATGAATGGTGTTGAGTAAGTGACCTCATGTCATTGAACATTCATCAATAAACAACATTTTTTCAAGACGGATGTCACGTGCAGTGCCACCGTTAATGTTCATAGTGGATACCGATTTGTAGGATCTAATGTAGTTGATAAAGATTTCACTTTCAGGTACATCGTCAGTTAGAATCTTCTGTAGATATTCAGTATATGAATGTAAAGAAGGCAGTCTAATTTGACCCTTTTGACAACAACGTGTAAATGTATAACTTGTATTGCCAGTTGTTTCTTCAGGGAAGTGAAGTGAATGCCAATGATTGCAAATGACATTCATTAATCCGAATGAATTTTCCTGGTGTATGTTTTCCTTGTGCCGTTTGAGAGGCGCGTTGTTGCATGTGTAGTATTTGGGACGTGTTGTTTTGGAGCTGTAATCGATTTGCCTGTGCTGTGTGAGAAGCCCGTTGTAGCCTTCGCTGCCATTAACGTATGTCTGAGACGGGAGGTGTTTCGTTTTGAATCCGTGCCTGTTGCGATGCAGCACTTTGATTGATAGTTTGCGTCATGTGGATCTAGGATGTAGATTTGTGCATATTTGCGTTGTTGATTTGTTTCAGGGTGCACTGTTCCAATGCGATGCAGTATTTGTGCACATATGCGAAAGCAGTATGGGCCATTGCCTTTTGGTGGCCTGATATTTACTAAAAGCAAATGAACTATTGTAGGATCTAATGCAGTTCATAAAGTTTTTACTTTTAGGTACATCGTTAGTTAGAAGCTTTAGTTGAGCTTTGCGTTTTTGGAGTCGAGACATTTTTTCTTATGGATGTGTGGGGGGGATCGTTGTTGCGCGAGCGTTTTGTTTCCTTTTGTGTTCCTGTGTCTTGTTTGAATCCCCCTCTTTGTGTGTGTTCCGTCCCTTGCTTGTAGGGTCTGTGGGGTGGTTTTGTGTTCTTTTTTTTGGTCTTCCATGGGCTTGTTGAATCCCCCTCTTGGTGTGTGTCCCGTCCCGTCCCGTGCCTGTAGGGTGGGGGGGTATGGTCGTGCCTTGCTATTGTGCGCTCGTCTGTTCTTTTTTTTTTTGGTGTGTTTAGTTTCGTGTGCAATGTGTTTCGTGCTTTCCCCTCGTTTGAGTACTCTGTAATGTTTTTATTCCTTATTTTGGTGCTTGTTGAGCCTCATTTTTGTGACTCCTTTCTGTATGTGCTCACTCCTGTTTTCTGTGCTCTTGTCGGACTCTTTTTGCGCCTGCGTCTCTCGCGGACCCTCATCCGCCTCTCTCGCCCTCTTTTGTCCGCCTTTCTCGGGTCCTCAGCCGACTCTCGCGGACTGTTTGTTGCGCCGGCGCAGTACGTCTTTTTGCAGCTACGGCCCATGGCCGGATGTGCCTGCGTCCATCATCCGGTTTAGCATTCTGAACTATTGTAGGATCTAATGCAGTTCATAAAGTTTTTACTTTTAGGTACATCGTTAGTTAGAAGCTTTAGTTGAGCTTTGCGTTTTTGGAGTCGAGACATTTTTTCTTATGGATGTGTGGGGGGGGATCGTTGTTGCGCGAGCGTTTTGTTTCTTTTTGTGTTCCTGTGTCTTGTTTGAATCCCCCTCTTTGTGTGTGTCCCGTCCATTGCTTGTAGGGTCTGTGGGGTGTTTTTGTGTTCTTTTTTTTGGTCTTCCATGGGCTTGTTGAATCCCCCTCTTGGTGTGTGTCCCGTCCCGTCCCGTGCCTGTAGGGGGGGGGGGGGGGGGGGGGGGGTATGGTCGTGCCTTGCTATTGTGCGCTCGTCTGTTCTTTTTTTTTGGTGTGTTTAGTTTCGTGTGCAATGTGTTTCGTGTTTTCCCCTCGTTTGAGTACTCTTTTATGTGCCTTTTCCTTATTTTGGTGCTTGTTGAGCCTCATTTTTGTGACTCCTTTCTGTATGTGCTCACTCCTGTTTTCTGTGCTCTTGTCGGACTCTCGGACTCTTTTTGCGCCTGCGTCTCTTGCGGACCCTCATCCGCCTCTCTCGCCCTCTTTTGTCCGCCTTTCTCGGGTCCTCAGCCGACTCTCGCGGACTGTTTGTTGCGCCGGCGCAGTACGTCTTTTTGCAGCTACGGCCCATGGCCGGATGTGCCTGCGTCCATCATCCGGTTTAGCATTCTCGGTTAGTAATATGGATTAGTTCATCAAGAACATGGAGACACAGATGGAAACTTGTTAAGGGTAAATTTCGCATAAACGTTAGGAAGTTCTTTCCACAGGGAACCATACACACATGGAGTAGTGTGGTAGACAGCAGGACTTTAGGGACTTTCAAAACTCATCTTGATGTTATTTTAGAAGAATTAAGTGGAGAGGACTGGTGAGCTTGTTAGGTTGAATGGCCTGTTCTCATCTAGATTGTTCAAATGTTCTAATGATCTTCACATTTTTCAGCATGTTCTATGATGCACATTTTGTCAGAATTTAGAAATATTTCTTTTTATTTTTGTTTTGTTTCACAATCATCACAATTTCTTATGACCACCATTGCTGTTCTAGCAACGTTGTGATGTTGCCAGCATGTGATTAGCATGCTGCTGTAGTCTGTTCATGATGTAATTTATTAACGGCCATTTAAGGATGACAGTATGTTACATTCCTTGTTCAAATTACCACTGAGAGACCAGCAAGTTATGGAAACAGTTCTAGATGCATTTTCACACTTATAGTCCATTTATTTTGTTCCAAATTAGGGGATGATTAGTTACTTTGCTTCAATTTTCAGCTAGTTTGGTTGCATTTCAAGAGAACTCAACATACTTTCAAGAGAACTCAACATACTAATAAACATTCCATGGACACATCGCAGAATTCTTGCATTGTGCAGAAACATTTTGTTTTTCCCTAGGAAACCAAGCACAAAAGATGTGAAAGGGACACGTTTCAGGTGGGTAAGTGTACAAAAGGAAGCAAGCTCTCCCGAGGGCATTCACTGCTGTACTTCAGCTTTCAGATGAGTTTCATGTAACTGTACAATGCTGTGTATTTACTCTCCAGTAGACACCATATGAACATAGCCTCTTAAATCATTATGTCTGCTGTGTTAATTTTGAAACGTTTCATAAACATTGATTACATATGTCAGAGTTAGTGTGCCTTCTTTTCCGCATCACACCCAAAAACCGATCACATTGAAAGAATGCCTCACCTGCGTATATCGCTTTGTGGAGTAATTATAGGGAGTTTGATCGTCGGGCTCACAGGGCATTGCTATTTGTTTCTCCATAAGGGTGTTTTGTGTTCACATCTACCTAAACGAACCAGAAATTAACTTTCTGGGAAATCACACCAGACTTTGAAAAAACTGCACTAACCAAACTACAGTGCATCTGGAAAGTATTCACAGCACATCACTTTTTCCACATTTTGTTATGTTACAGCCTTATTCCAAAATGGATTAAATTCATTTTTTTCCTCAGAATTCTACACACAACACCCCATAATGACAACGTGAAAAAAGTTTACTTGAGATTTTTGTAAATTTATTAAAAATAAAAAATTGAGAAAGCACATGTACATAAGTATTCACAGCCTTTGCCATGAAGCTCAAAACTGAGCTCAGGTGCATCCTGTTTCCCCTGATCATCCTTGAGATGTTTCTGCAGCTTAATTGGAGTCTACCTGTGGTAAATTCAGTTGACTGGACATGAATTGGAAAGGCACACACCTGTCTATATAAGGTCCCACAGTTGACAGTTCATGTCAGAGCACAAACCAAGCGTGAAGTCAAAGGAATTGTCTGTAGACCTCTGAGACAGGATTGTCTCGAGGCACAAATCTGGGGAAGGTTACAGAAAAATTTCTGCTGCTTTGAAGGTCCCAATGAGCACAGTGGCCTCCATCATCCATAAGTGGAAGAAGTTCGAAACCACCAGGACTCTTCCTAGTGCTGGCCAGCCATCTAAACTGAGCAATCGGGGGAGAAGGGCCTTAGTCAAGGAGGTGACCAAGAAACTGATGGTCACTCTGTCAGAGCTCCAGAGGTACTCTGTGGAGAAAGGAGAACCTTCCAGAAGGTCAACCATCTCTGCAGCAATCCACCAATCAGGCCTGTATGGTAGAGTGGCCAGACGGAAGCCAGTCTTTAGTAAAAGGCACATGGCAGCCCGCCTGGAGTTTTCCAAAAGGCACCTGAAGGACTCTCAGACCATGAGAAAGAAAATTCTCTGGTCTGATGAGACAAAGATTGAACTCTTTGGTGTGAATGCCAGGCGTCACGTTTGGAGGAAACCAGGCACCGCTCATCACCAGGCCAATACCATCCCTACAGTGAAGCATGGTGGTGGCAGCATCATGCTGTGGGGATGTTTTTCAGTGGCAGGAACTGGGAGACTAGTCAGGATAAAGGGAAAGATGACTGCAGCAATGTACAGACACATCCTGGATGAAAACCTGCTCCAGAGTGCTCTTGACCTCGGACTGGGGCGACGGTTCATCTTTCAGCAGGACAACGACCCTAAGCACACAGCCAAGATATCAAAGAAGTGGCTTCAGTACAACTCTGTGAATGTCCTTGAGTGGCCCAGCCAGAGCCCAGACTTGAATCTGAGTGAACATCTCTGGAGAGATCTTAAAATGGCTGTGCACCGACGCTTCCCATCCAACCTGATGGAGCTTGAGAGGTGCTGCAAAGAGGAATGGGCGAAACTGGCCAAGGATAGGTGTGCCAAGCTTGTGGCATCATATTCAAAAAGACTTGAGGCTGTAATTGCTGCCAAATGTGCATTGACAAAGTATTGAGCAAAGGCTGTGAATACTTATGTACATGGGATTTCTCAGTTGTTTTATTTTTAATAAATTTGCAAAAACCTCAAGTAAACTTTTTTCACGTTGTTATTATGGGGTGTTGTGTGCAGAATTCTGAGGAAAAAAATGAATTTAATCCATTTTGGAATAAGGCTGTAACATAACAAAAGGTGGAAAAAGTGATGTGCTGTGAATACTTTCCGGATGCACTGTAAGTGTGAAAACACCTTAAGGAGTCAGGACTTTTGTTTTTTGCTTTCTGGATTCATGTTTTGTTTTGTGTATTGGGTTTTGTTGCTTTGTCTATTACTCTTCCCTGTTTAAACCAGACCCTGTTTTATGACCACTCTTGTGTTGTGTTCTCAGTATGCTTTTATTTCGTGGTTCTTATGCAATTTCCAGTTCTTGTGTTCAAATTTGATGATCCACTACCCTGGTGTCTTTCCCTAATACCTAAAACTAGCTGTTCCCCACAGCTCCACCCGCGTATTAGTGAAATAGGACAGTGAGAAGGGCCCTGCCTGGCTGCCTTCTCCTGACGTCACGCTTCCCCCTCCCCTCGACCTGCAGCCTCTGTCTCAGATTAGCGTGAATATATCACTCCTACAACCTAACTATGATTCTTAGCAGGATGAGAGAAGTTGCAAAATCAACCGCAATGTTCAAGTAAATTATAGAAAAAAACATATCTAAATCTGTTAAGTAGTTCTCTCGTTCGCTAGCTAAGGGGAAGTAAGGAACGGGCCCGCTGCGTGTCTCTCATATTTGCACAAATAAATCAGTACCACAAGCAAATTATGATACATAGTGGGATAAGAGAAGTCACAAAATCAACCGGAATGTTGAAGCAAATTATAGAAAAAAATCTGATCTAAATTCGTTTAATAGTTTTCTCGTGAAAAGTGGACAGACAGACAGATGTTGGATTTTATATATAGAGAGATATGCATAACTCACTCAATTCTGCTGTTTTCACAAACTCCCAGCTCATTATCTTCTGCAGACATTTCTTCAGATCAGAAAGGTTCTTGCTTAATGTGTCAGGAAGTAAATCTTGATGGACGGCAGTTTCTGTCAGGTTTCGATCTTCAGGTTGTTCATGAAATGATGAAAACTTCTACATGTAAAGAACAGAGAGAAGGAAAACTTCAGAGAAAACACCTTTTTGAAGCCTCCTGTGATATCCCTTAATTTTGTTTTGAAACAGTTCTCATACCTGGAGGAAATGGATGTGATCGTCTATTTTTGACAGTTGTTCCAGCTCAGAGTCTCTCCTCTTCAGCCCCTCAATCTCCCTCTCCAGTTGGTCTATGAGCTCTTCGTTCATTCTTACCTTTCTCCTCTCATGGTCTCTAATAAGCGCAGTCGCCTCTGACCTCAGCCTCTCAATGCTATGAATTAGAGATGTGAAGATCTTCTCACACTCCTGCACTTCTATCTCTGCTGAACTCTGAGGAGAAGTTAACAATATCTTTCATTAGCTTGTGGGGTTTAATGGTTTGGGGTGTCAGCACTGAAGAGTATGCGGTAATTAAATGAGGAGTTCAGTGCACTGCAGAAAGTGAGAGGAAGGAAAACAGTCAAGACAGGACACTTGACTAATGAATGAGTGGAAGGAGGCAGGTCATCACATCAGAAATTCAATCCCATGAGGCTTTGCTTCCTATTTATGATGTGTGCTGATTATTCCAGTAGACTATTTAACAATGTTATAGCAAAAAAGCAAGTGTTTTGCACACTTTGAGCATATGACTAGATAAATGACATGTGGATTATGCCACATAAGTAATGCGAGTTTCTATTTTCCATGGATGTTTTACACATTGTTTGACATTGTACAGCATTGGTCACTATTGTTTTTTATTATATCATAAGAATTTTTTTCTCCATTCTGCATGAAAACATGAAATACATTTTTTTCCCCCGACCATCACCACAAACTACATTAAGTAACATATTGTAGCACTACCACATAGAAATGTTATGCACTTGCCATTTGTCTTTCTGGCCATGTGGAGGCAGGATGTTCAGTTTCTGGGATCTATGATTTGTGTAAATAGCACCATTTTCAAAAAGGACAAGAAGAACAGTAATTGGAGGAAAAAGACTTGTGGACTAACTAAACGACATTGGCCATTAAAAAAACCACAGCTACAAAAGACCTGTAAAGATTGGTGAAGATCAGCATTCATCTCCAGGGGGATAATCCTTTGAAAACTGTGTTTGCTCTTGTTACATCTAATGGTCCTGGCTAAACGTCTTGAATTTTTCTTTTATTATTGTGCAGTATTGACTGTTGAACCATTTAACATTTCAAATTTATTGTCGTTCATTGGCCAGCTTCTACAATTATTCCATCCAGTAAAATAAGATGGTTTGAAATCTGGACTACAAGTAAGCCTGCGATTCGCTAGAAAATCGGAAATCCAAGAATGGCAATCAGTATCTGTTCTGTCCGATATCTGGATGGATGACATATCATGGAGGGTGGGTGCGTCTGGGGAAATGTCATTTAACTACATAAGCATATCTGTAGTAAAGCGGTCTCGTTTTGTGGAGACGTGATTCTGTTGCCTTTGCTGACACCAACTGCTGGCAGAGTGGAGCACAGCAAGTTTAGTTTACAGGTTGTGGTGTTCGTGTGCCAGCCACTGAGTCTGGGAAGCCGCTGGGTTTGAGTCTGTGACTGTTATGTGATCTATAATACTGGCACAGTGGATTAGAGCAAGTGTAGCTCACAGGTTGTGTTGTTTGGGCGCCACCTACTGACTCTGGGAAGCCACTGCATTTTGGGAAGGCGCTGCATTTGACTCTGGGGTGGGCGCCACGGCGCATTACATTGTGTTATTTGGGCGCCACCTACTAACTCTGGGAAGCCACTGCATTTTGGGAAGTCGCTGCGTTTGACTCTGGGGCGGGCGCTGCCGCGTTTTGGGAAGCCGCTGCATTTGGCTCTGGGGCGGGCGCCAAACTGAATGACCGTTATGTGATCTACATTACTGGCACAGTGGATTAGAGCAAGTCTAGTTTACAGGTGGTGTTGTTTGGGCGCCACCTACTGACTCTGGGAATCTGCCACGTTTTGGGAAGCCGCTGCGTTTGACTGTACAGGTTGTGTGGTTCGGGCGCCACCTACTGACTCTGGGGAAGCCGCCACATATTGGAAAGTCGCTGCGTTTGACTCTGGACTCTGGGGTGGGCGCCAAGGCCGCAGTGCGCATTCGCCTCGGTGCGTCCGCCGTGCATATATTAACTGTAGTTTAGTAAGAGAGATTGTGTGAACTTCGAGAGGAGCAGGGGTGTGTGATCCTCTGTTTATGTTTTTATCCGCACAATAAGGGTTATTGTGTGTTGTGTTTGTGGTGGAGGGGGTTTGGGGAGTGTCATTGGTGTTTCCATCTTCATGTTTATTCTTTTAGACATATAATAAATTTGTTCTATTTTTGCCAAAATTGCCTTTTTTATATACACAAGAAGAATCTGATTGTTGTAAGAGAACACACAGACCACGGTAAAAAGATGGGTTGTCACTCTGGTGACACAGTATAATTGAAATGAAATAATCACAGATGTGAGCTCCTATCTCAAAATGGCTGATCTTCTGGCCTTAAATCCTTCTTGCAGAAAGAGGACTGTCCAGGTAGAAGGACACCGGAAGTGACATCAGCAGTTGTATGGCCATCGATCTTCCAGTCTGCAGAGGGTGGAAGAGAAAAAGCATTTGGGTCACAGCGCCAATCCCTGGAGTGACGAGGAATTACAATCACCAGAGCCCTTAAGCTGGCCCCTATGAAGGGTTTTTCGGAAGTCCTATTCTTATACCAGTCGCATTACAGTTTAGGAAGGCGAGCTGTACTGATCGACCCACTTTTCACATATTCGATTCGTTACAATATAAAAACACTCTCATTTTTGGGTGGACTAACCCTTTAATTTGGTACACCTTTCCTACCTGTTCAAGTTGTAGAAACTGTTTTATTTAATATTATTTTTTTATAAATTTCATATTAAATTTTTGAAGATCAGTTGCATCAGTTTGTTGCATCTTAACTAGTTAAATATAATGTTCAAAGTTCCTCAGGAACTTGGGATAACTAAGAGGGAAAAAATTCATAACTCCAAATGCACCAAAGCATGTTTTTCATTCTTTTTCATGAATGGATCAGAAATGTCTAAAACAAAGACTTGCTTCATAACTTCTAAAGACAACTTAAACTCCATGTCTCAGTCGTTTGTTCAGGATTCCCACAACTCTTTGCCTAAAGAACTACTTCCTTGCTTCAGTTTTAAACGCTCTTCCCCTTAACTTCCACCGATGTCCACAAGTACCCGATTGACAGTTAAGCTGAAAGAATTCTGCTTGATCTGCTTAATCGAGGCCTTTGAAAATTTTGAAGACCTGGATTAGGTCCCTTAGAGTCTCTCATGTCCTTAAGTTCTGGGATGCACCAGGGTGTTCTCCTCTGCACAGTTTCAAGTGCTGCTATGTCTTTTTTCTTGCGTGGTGACCAGAACTGCACACTATACTCCAGATGTGGTCTCACTAGTTCATTATTTAGTCTGACAACACTGGGGACTCATTTTTAGGGTACACCACAGGTTAATTTTAATGTAACACTGTCACTCACCCACTTGCCTGCAGACTGGAAGATCAGGGCTCAGAAAAAGGCCAGCAGCCACCGTGAGGGTCTTTCGAGCCCAGGACAACCTATCCAGATGTCGTCAGTCCTTTCATAACCATTGAGGAAGGCACGTAGGTGTCACCAGACTTGATTAATTCTCTTTTTCTTTATGTTCCAGTGGTCTAATAGCAATTACATGGATTTATTACAGGTACCTCAACATCTTGACATTGTCTTGTCTTTGTTCTTTCTACACTCCTGCTGTTCCTAGTGTCACACACACCTTCAGGCAGCAGCCATATTCAAGACTCACCTTGAGTTGCAGTACAGCCTCTTTCATTTTCCTCACTTTATGAATTTTATCTTGGATTTGCTTTTTGATCCTTTTCTGCGTCACAGCCATCTGATTCTGTGTGGAGAGATGGGAGATCATTGTGTTAACTTTGTCCAGACTTTCATCAGCCACAGGTAGAAGATGGCAGAAGCTTGCAACTGCATTATTCTTCCTCTTGGCTGAAATAATCTGTCTGAGTATTTCAGAAATTGATAGATTTATTTGATGAGTTGAACACACAGTGCTAAGCTCCAGCAGTACAACCTTGGGAGCAGTGTTGGGGGTAACACGTTAAAAGCAGATTAGTCCAATTACTATTCAAAGTAGAAAGTAACCTTCTTTTACTGAATTACAAATATCTGCACTATTATTAGCAGCACTGGGTGTAAGGCATTTAGCGCACGTACTGCTGTGAACAGCCGAGCAGACAATAGACAAGCAGACAAAAGTGTGCTGTGTGCCATTCAGTAACAGAAACTTATTAATGAAGTGTCAGTTAAGTTTTCATCCAACTGTTTGCTATTGATATGATGAGACGGCATGATCAGGTGACACTGTGTTCATTCCGCGAATCATTAGTGGCTCAGGTCGAGGATGTAGGAAAGACGATGGATGTTATGTACTTCACAGCACATGAAGGACTAAATGTTTTTATAAAACACAGGAAAATTCACACTTCACGCTTGTTTACAGATTCATGGTAGTCGATGATTTGCGCCATTTAGTGATGTTGGAGCGATTTGCCAAAGGAGAACTCTTGAGGTGTACTTGCACATTGAAATGTAGATTTTTAAGAAACTGTGTTTCTTCCCTAACCAGGTTACTCACCCTACCGACAGATGGGCAAGTTGGACTCGGGAATGCTTCCAGTATCCTTCTGTCCCCTCTAGGAAGCACTTCTGGGTCATAGACAAAGTAGAGTGGACCTTCCCCAACAGCACCCTCTACTGATCCTACAGGGCAGCACTTCCGGACTCCATTTCCCTAGCACCCCTGCAGGTTTCCCAACTGGGCTCTTACACAAGGACCACTGCCACCTAGCGTATGGGGGATAGACCTACTCCTAAGCTCCAGCTTCCTCTGGTCCCTCCATTATTTTATGCCGGCTGGACACAATATGATCTTTCTGCCAAGCTTGCCAGTGACGTTTCTCTCAGGCCTCCCGTCCAGGTAGTAATCGATGCTCTTCCCTGGCCACGATCCCCGTTCGTATGCCTGTGGTATAGCGGGTCCACAGCTCACATCAAAAAGGCCAGTTTTAAATAAATAATCGCCGCTTAGCGAGGGGGCGTGGTGGTGTGTGGTCAAGCGGTTCTCGGGGAATTAGTGATGTGGGCGTTTCTCACTTAAGTGCACAGGTGAGGAGTTGTCCGCATCCATAATTGTTCCCAGGAGCTGCTAATCGCCACAGCTGAATGACATCCCTATCATAAATAGAACCGCGAGGTGGCTAGCAGAGGGAAGAAAGGAAAAAAAAAGAGAGAAAGAAACGGAGGTTGTGAGAGTAAGGAAGAGGGCAGGAAGCCGGACGAGAAAGCTGGTGCGTGAGGAAAGAGAAAGAAAAAGAGAACGAGCGAGTGAGTGCTCGTAGGCAGCTGGAAGGTGAGCCCCAAGAAGAGTGTTTGGCCGACACTCGGTGGGGCAGAAGGAAGTGGTTGCTCCAGCAGAGCGATCAGGGAGCTGGAGTGACCGGTGATGACGGATGGCTCGCCGTGTAAGACAGCAGGAGTCGAGAGGCTTGGTAGGTGAATTCCCTGGCATGAGCATCCTGGTCGTTAGGGAAGCCAAGTCTCGATCTGTAGAGTGCTAGACCGAAGCCAGGGATCGGGAAGACTCCAGATCAGTCGTGTGGGAAGAAGGTCAGCTGCTGTTAGGGTGACTCTCCTGTTGTGGGGCCCAGATGGGAGAAGCAGGGGAGCCGCCAGGTAAAAGAAGACACCGGGCTTTGTGTTTTTAAAGGATTGCTTCCAGTCGTTGTTTTAACCTCGTTGTAAAGGATTGTTTTTTCTAGTGTGTTTTTTTAACCTCCACAATTTCACTTCTGTTTTTATGGATTATTTATTTAATGACTTTTGAGACACTGCACTTTATTTATTTGGATACTGGTTTGTTGTTATTCAAAGTTATTGTCTGTTTTTACCTGCATTTTTATTACTCTTTAATTTAATATTGTTTTTTGTATCAGTATGCTGCTGCTGGATTATGTGAATTTCCCCTTGGGATTAATAAAGTATCTATCTATCTATCTATCTATCTATCTATCTATCTATCTATCTATCTATCTATCTATCTATCTATCTATCTATCTATCTATCTATCTATCTATCTATCTATCTAATAAAAGCACTTTCCACTTTTTGCACCATCCCCTTGCTCCATTTGTTGTGCCTCACTGCCCAGCTCATCGATGACATTATTAAGAGCTCCCTGAAGCTGCATGGGAGTGTGGAGAGCACCCACATCGTCACAATTCCACAGTGTGTTTGCAAGTAAACGTGCTGTATGAGAGGCTCATGTGCCATTACCAGCTACCATGAAGAGCATTCGTGTAGACCTCTGCCAGCAGCTCCCTCGCACCATTGAGAGTTCTGCTGTGTGCAATAAGACTAATCCTGAGAAGTTCTCAGTTCAGTGCTTGGTTTCCATTTCAGTTCCACCTTATAAACAGGTCGGGAGTATCTCAATCTACTCTCAGTCAAAAAGTACCCGCAAAACATTTTCATGATTACCCCAGCTCCACCACCCAGTGACTATGGAGAATCTTAAAACAGGACAACCCCCATCCCCTCCATCCACAAGGAGTATTTTATACTGCAGTCTGTAAGAGAAGTGGACCAAAAAAGAAACATGTAAGTGACTTGTATCCTCTTTGCATTTCTTTATTTGTTCAACGCCTTAACACAACATTTGACAGATTCAATTGGTTTCATTTTTTGTTGTGTTTCCCAACCTTGGGGGTACAGGCGGGTTTAGTCACTTGCTTATAGTCACAGAGTGTCAGTAGTAGGATTTGAATCTACAGCTTCAGGGTGTGAGGTCCAAATCCTTAACCACTACACTATGCTGCCTTGTTACATCGTGGCATTTAAATCATTTTGAACCTCACTGACTTTGTTATCAGCCTGCGTCTAATTTTAATAAATCTTTGAACCACAGAGGCCTGGCATGGTGATGCAAAGCATGGCACCACTTCCTCACAAATGCAGTGCCCTGGAGTCAAATCTCACATCTGGATAGTTGAGTATGAAATTGTCTCTGGCTTCCTCCCAACATCCCAAAGACATGTAGGTTAATTGGCGCTACGTGAGTGTCAGTGCCAGTGTGCTTGTGCCTTGTGACCAGTGCTGTCAGAACCTACACCATCTTGAATTGGATTAAGTTGGTTGGAGAGTATTTCTGAAAGTTGGAATGCCTGAGAGGTCTGCCACCACCACCAAACCCTGAGGTCCTCCATACCTGCTTCTCTGCTCTCTCCATCTCCGGCTCCACCAGCTCGTGGTTCCTGTGTTTTACTGCGACACACAGCAAGCAGACGCACGTGTGATCCGTCCTACAGTAAAGCTGTACCTCCGTCTTGTGCTCCAGACAGAATCTCTCCTGCAGGTTTCCGGCCGGCGCTTCCAGCTTGTGTGCTCTAAACGCCTCCAATTCCCGGTGAGGCAGGATGTGAGCCTCACAGTAGGAGACCAGGCAGGTGAAGCAGGATGCGACTGCCTTCTTCTTCTTTCTCCTTGGACACACGTCACACACCACATCTCCTGGTCCTGCGTCAGAGTCTGATGGAGAATTGCTAACCTTCTCACGCTGTAATTTTTCCAAAACCTCAGCTAGCAGTGTATTTTTACAGAGGGCAGGCCTCAAGGGAAAGCACTGCCTGCACTGAGGGCAGCTGTGCACTCCACACTGATCCCAGTACTCTTGAATGCACTCCGTGCAGTAATTGTGTCCACAGGGGAGGGTTACCGGGTTCCTCAGGACCTCCAGACACACGGAGCAGCAAAACTGATCGAGTGACTCGGGATCCTGGGCTTCCATTGTCGTCTCTCTCACTGATATCAAGTCGTTCTGCCGAAACATGGAGTGCAGAGGAGACTTCCCTGTATGTGTTTTGTTAGGAGTTTTGCAGTAAGCCCTGCAGCTATGATGTCCTTACAGCTGATTGGCTCCGAGACAAGGAAGTGGAAACAAAAATCCAAACAAAGAAACGAAACGCAGAAGAAAATGCCTAGAGACGGGTGGAGTAGGCCTCAAGGTGTAGGTCAGGCATTCTGATCTCATTTATGATCCACGATTGAAGAGGAGACATTCAGTTTTTATTATCCACCTCTTAGGTAAATGCAATTTGTTATTATTGGGTTATACCAGCATGCTTTGTTAATGTGTCAGCATTTTGGCACTTTGAATAAATCATACACAGCATTCTCTAACCATGCAATTCAGGGTTGTCTGGAGTCTACACTAGAAGCATTGGGCCAAGATGAAATCTCGGGGTCCACTCTCTCATACACAAACACACACACACACACACACACTGCCCCTAATATGAGATGTGATGTACAAGAAAAATCAGAATACCTGGGGAAAAAAAATTAACATAAACATCGGGGGACATGCAGACTCTCTAGACACAGTGCTCAGGTCAAGGTGGGAGCCACACCTGAGAGACTGTGAGGCCAGAGTGCTAAACACTGCACCACCAAGCCATCCATGACACATTGGGATTTCAAAAATTGTGAGAAATGCTCCACACCCTAGAAATATTTCACCCAGACAACATGCAGCAGCTAGTGCTTACCATGTATATACATACACTACCTGTCAAAGATAGATAGATAGATAGATAGATAGATAGATAGATAGATAGATAGATAGATAGATAGATAGATAGATAGATAGATAGATAGATAGATAGATAGATAGATAGATAGATAGATACTTTATTAATCCCAAGGGGAAATTCACAGGTTTGGACACTTCCAGAAATGTTCATGTTTTTGGTAGAAATTGAAACTTTTATTTATTCAACACAATTAAATTCATTTAAAATACAGCCAAAACATTACTAGTGTTGCTAATGGCTGCTTGAAATGACTGACTTTTAATGTATTATTTACATAAGGGAGCAGCACGGTGGCGCAGTGGGTAGCGCTGCTGCCTCGCAGTTGGGAGACCTGGGGACCTGGGTTCGCTTCCTGGGTCCTCCCTGCGTGGAGTTTGCATGTTCTCCCTGTGTCTGCTTGGGTTTCCTCCGGGCACTCCGGTTTCTTCCCACAGTCCAAAGACATGCAGGTTAGGTGGATTGCCAATTCTAAATTGGCCCTAGTGTGTGCTTGGTGTGTGGGTGCGTTTGTGTGTGTCCTGCGGTGGGTTGGCACCCTGCCTGGGATTGGTTCCTGCCTTGTGCCCTGTGTTGGCTGGGATTGGCTCCAGCAGACCCCCGTGACCCTGTGTTCGGATTCAGAGGGTTTGGAAATGGATGGATGGATTTACATAAGGGTGCAAAGCCCCATTTCCATCAGCCATTCCTTCACAGTCCTAACGGTCAACTCGCTTAGCTTATACTTAACCCTTTCGGCCCTGACGTCCTATTACTAGTACACATATATGTAGCCGTTTTTGTAAAGCACAGGTACGTTTGCAGTCATTTGGAACCGGGGCGTGCTACTATTAGCACAGACTGGAGAGACAGGCATACAGTCCGCGAAACACAGAAGTGAGAATGGACCACATAGTAAGTAGCTCCACTTTCAATTTTATTTCCTCAAGAAGACTGAAGTATTTGGCAGCTATTATATAATAATAATGATAATTTTTTGTTTTTTCATTTTTGAGCTTCCTAGACACCCCAAAGGTAGAATATCTCAAATAAAAAATTTTCCCATTAAAACAGAAAATCCAGGGCCATCACTCCATCCATCCATTCTCCAACCTACTATATCCTAACTACAGGGTCACGGGGTTCTGCTGGAGCCAATCCCAGCCAACACAGGGCACAAGGCAGGAACCAATCCTAGGCAGGTCGCCAGCCCACCACAGGACATACACACCCACACACCAAGCACACACTAGGGACAATTTAGGATCGCCAATTCACCTAACCTGCATGTCTTTGGACTGTGGGAGGAAACCCACGCAGACACAGGGAGAACATGAAAACTCCATGGGGACCTGGGAAGCAAACCCGGTCTCCGTACTACGAGGCAGCAGCGCTACCACTGCGCCACCGTGAAAATTCCGAGCCGAAAGCGTTAAATAGTGTAACCACAAGGGGGCGCCACTGAACCCCAAACTACAGACTCAGTAATTCTCATCACAGCCATCTGAGTCTGTATGGGGAGACAGGAGATTACTGTGTTAACTGCACATACATTGTCACCAGCCACAGGTAGAAGATGGAGGAAGCCTCCACAAAGATACTTGGGTATCTCAGGTGATTGCATTATTCTTTCTCATGGCTGAAATAATTTGTCTCAGTATTTCAGAAATTGATAAATTTATGTTGATGAGTTGAACGCACAATGCTAAGCTCCAGCAGCACAACCTTGTGAGTAGCATTGGGGGTAACACGTTAAAAGTAGATTAGTCAAATTACTATTCAAAGTAGCAACTAACCTAATGCAATGCTTCTTTTATTGAAGGAAAAATATCTACGTTATTATTAGCAGCACTGGGTGTAAGGCATGAAGCAGACGTACCAGTATGAACAGCCGAGCAGACAAAAGACAAGCAGACAAAAGTGTGCTATGTGCCATCCAGTAACAGAAACCTATTAATGAAGTGTCAGTTGAGTTTTAAACCAACAATTTGCTATTGATATGATGAGACAGCATGATAAGGTGATGCAGCGTTCATAACAGGAATCATCAACAGCTCAGGTCAAAGATGTAAAAAGGGGATGAATGTTATTTATTTCACAGCAAATGAAGGAGTAAACGTATTTATAAAACACAAGAAAATGACCACTCTTGGCTGTGTTTTTGGCCAATTTCCTGGAGGTTCATATATGGACTTAGAATTTAATAATGAATGCTGGTCAGTCAAATGTGCAGTTTATAATCTTCTCTTACAGACTGCTGTATAAAATACTCCTTGTGGATGGAGGGGATGGGAGTTGTCCTGTTTTAAGATTCTCCATAGTCACTGGGTGGTGGAGCTGGGGTAATCATGAAAATGTTTTGCAGGTACTTTTGACTGACAGTAGATTGAGATACTCCCGACCTGTTTATAAGTTGGAACTGAAATGGAAACCAAGCACTGAACTGAGAACTTGAGTCTTCTCAGGATTAGTCTTATTGCACACAGCAGAACTCTCAATGGTGCAAGGGAGCTGATGGCGGAGGTCTACACGAATGCTCTTCATGGTAGCTGGTAATGGCTCATGAGCCTCTCATACAGCACGTTTACTTGCAAACACACTGTGGCATTGTGACGATGTGGGTGCTCTCCACACTCCCATGCAGCTTCAGGGAGCTCTTAATAATGTCATCAATGAGCTGGGCAGTGAGGCACAACAAATGGAGCAAGGGGATGGTGCAAAAAGTGGAAAGTGCTTTTATTAGATAGATAGATAGATAGATAGATAGATAGATAGATAGATAGATAGATAGATAGATAGATAGATAGATAGATAGATAGATAGATAGATAGATAGATAGATAGATAGATAGATAGATAGATAGATAGATAGATAGATAGATAGATAGATAGATAGATAGATAGGACCTTCATGAAGAGACATGCCATAATCACGATTTATGGAGTCTATGTAATGCTATGGATTCTTCAGAGTCATAGCCCAGTCATTTTCAGCGGCACTGCTGTCCTTTTTTGTGTTCTCAAGAGTTATGTCCAAATCATCAAAAGTTGTACTAACTCTTCAGAGAGTCACACCCCGATTATCAACAGTGAAGGTAGTGAGTTGCTCTGGATTCTCATGAGTTATCCACGCTGGAGTCCATGTTTAGATCTCCCGGCTCTAAAGTGATGCTCCAGTTATTACTGATGAAGTTGGTTATGATGTGCTGGATTCCTAAGAGTCGCATCCATATCACAGATTTTAGAGTTACTCTGCTACACTGAATCCTTTTAACTTCTATCCCAATCATTATTAAAGAATTTCATGTGCTGCATTGCATTCTCGAGAATCTTACCCCATAAGTCATTAGTCGGACAGGTCCAGCTGGCAGATTCTAATGCTTGAGTCAATTCCGATCCTAAACCCTGGATAAAGAGGCTCACTGAAGGAGGCCTTGAACCTGTACAGTAGGGTCATGTTATCTGAGACATTATAAAATGAGAGAACGCCAGTGGGACAATTCAGATGCACTCCTATTCTTGAACAGCATGGGGCCGTGATCATTGTTTCCTTGTTATTGTGCCACATGGAGTACCGAGAGTCCAAGCAGCACAAACACCAGGATTTGTCATTGCGTCCAAGGCAGCACACATCGCCGTATCCTTTCCTGCAGAGTCCTTTGTATGCAACTCCAATTTCCGCTCTCCTGCCACTCCACTCCACCTCCCAGTAGCAGTGGCTCCCGATTAGACCTTCTGTGCAGAGTACTTGGAGCCACCAGTCAAATCTATCAGCGTGATTGGGGTACGGGGTCTCTGTCTTACTATACGTTACCTTCCTGTTCTCTTCAGATAGATGGAGATTTTTATGTACTGTATTAAGATCCAACGTGAGCCGGCAGGAATCTAAATAGAGAAAAGTGAAAAGAAAAGAAAATCAAATTGAAAGTCTTATCTAAGGCACGGTGAGCTAGAGGTGGGGTGCCATTTCAGAAAACACATAGAAATTGGGCCCTATTAGTAGGCTTTGTATGAAAAAATGTTCTATGGCTCTCCTTTTAAACTACCAGCCTATGAGGTATCCTATGACGATGGTGACAATTTAGTTAAAATCTTACCAAAGTAGCTCCATACACATCGACCATGTATGCAAATAATGCAGTGCTACTATACAATCAATGCACAACCTCAGGGAGTTTATCCAGAGAGAGATGGACTATGGAGAACTGCTTTACTGTGCCAAGAGCGAAAGTCATAGATGGTGGTCGAACAACAGAGAGCGTACATTTGTCAAATTTTAATGGCAGTTTTTATTATAGTTTAAATTAAATCTGCCTTCAGCAATGCATTCAAGAGCTGCAATCCCGTTGCTGTTTAGATTGTTTAATTTTACTTTGCCACATCAGTGTTTTTTATGCTATGCCAGTTTGAGGGATATTACTGTTATCTATAGTGTAGCCTATGACTCCTATACGGGGATATAAAAGGTCACCCATAATAGTTGTGGCTTACATAGGTCAACAGTTAAAAACAATCATCATAATATAAAATAACAGTATAATGACCCTGCAGGTGCGGGAGACAGAGGAATAGAATTAGCCTCTACACTGCTTGCTTGTGAGTGGCCCTAAAAAGGACGGTTTGGTGTCTATGCTGTTTCTGCCCGCAGGTCAGATGTTCAGCAGTGAAACATGCTCCCAGCTGCTTTGTCCCTTAATGCACACCACCCAGCTCCACCTCACCACTTTACCCAGGGTCTGAGGCAACCGATATGTCACGCTATCTCACGGCTCAGTGAGCGAACCCAAGGCCAGGGTCCACATCCAAGGCTCGCTGACAGCTATGCATCCAAGCTGAGGGGATTTAGCAGATAGGAAATGTGATTAAAATGGTCTTCTAAGTGTTAAGCCGTCCCACCCACTGTTACCTGCTACTCAATGGGCCCAGCAGAGCGTGAAAAGACACGGGATAGGAGTGCAGAACAGCGTATTAATGCCTTTCTCTCTTCCTCAACAGAAAGCACGAAGACCTGAAGTCCAAAAATGTATAATCGAACATACCACAGACAACCTCCTGACAATAAAGTCAAACACACTTCCGCATCTACTAACAGTCCTCCCGTAATGACTTCATTTCTGGTCCCTCTCTGATGACCTCAGTTCCAGCTCCCGAAGATGACATCATCTTCACTCCACTCCATTTACGTCACCCTAATTTCCTCTACATCTGTTATTCTGCCGGTTCCGTCTCCATAAAACCTCCCTCCGTGTACTTTGTGTACTTTGTATGCTACGACCGGTACTTCTAAGCCATTTTTAAAGCTTGAGTGGTACACAGTATACGGGGACGGTTTCCCCAATCCTTAATAGATTCTGTCTGTGTTTTGTTGTTCACACTGGTTTCTATAGGTATTCCTGTCCCCTAAGACAGTATGTCACCCCTCTGGGGTCCAGACTCTGAGGCATTACAATATCTTTTGTTTAATTTTATTAATTTTATTGTAATCATTCATAGAAATTAATCAATTTTTACAAAAAATAGGATTGAAAAACAAGTCGACCCCCACCCCTGAGAGAGAGAGCATGGCCAACGGGGTAAAACTTAAGGCTTGTAAATATACCTAAATTGATGAGTTTAATAGGCCAGTAGAGATGAATGGAGAGGAAAAAGAAATGCGGAGATAATTGCTTCCTCGGTGCTTTAAGAGCTTATTCTAAAATGTTATTGATTATATCCTGCCAGGTTTTAAAAACATTCTGTACAGATCCTCTAACTGAATATTTGATTTTTTCCAATATCAAATAGTATAAAACATCGGTTTCCCACTGACTTAAAAGAAGAGAGTTAGGATTCTTCCAGTTTAACAAAATAAGTCTGCATGCCAATAGTGAAGTGAAGGAAATCACAGTTTGTTTGTCCTGCTCCACTTTAAACCCCTCTGGAAGAACACCAAACACAGCTGTTAGTGGATTAGGAGGGATTGTGACACCAAGGCTGTCTGAGAGGCACTTAAAAATTTTGGACCAAAATGATGTTAATTTGGTGCAGGCCCAAAACATGTGATCCAATGAGGCTGGAGCTTGATTGCAGCGTTCGCAGGTTGGATCTTGCCCTGGAAACATTTTGGACAGTTTTAGGTGAGACAGATGTGCTCGATATATAACTTTGAGTTGAATAATTGTATGCTTTGCGCATATGGAGCTCGAGTGAATTCTCTGCATTGCTACTTTCTACTCCCTTTCTGATATATTGATTAAGAGATCTTTTTCCCATTGTCCTCTTGGATCTTTGAAAGGGAGGGACTGTAAAATAATTTTATATATTGCAGAGATGGTGTCTAAGTCCTTGAAATTGAGCAATATTTTTTCCAGTGTGGACGAGGGTGCAAGATGAGGAAAATCAGGCAGGTTCTGTTTAACAAAGTTCCTAATTTGAAGATGGTGAAAGAAATGTGTAGCTGGAAAGTTAAATTTGGAATGTAATTGTTCGTAGGATGCAAAGATGTTGTCTATATAAAGATCTCTGGGCATTTTAATCCCAAATTTTTTTCAGATATTAAAAACTGCGTATGTTTGCGAGGGTTGAAAGAGGTGGTTCTCTTGCAGAGGTGCCACAGATAAAAGCTTCTCCATCTTAAAATGCTTTCTACATTGGTTCCATATTCTGAGTGAGTGAAGCACAATTGGGTTATTAGTATATTGCCGATAACTTGCATTTATTGGATCACAAAGCAGGGAATATAAAGAAGTACTACAGGATTTTACTTCTATTGCGGACCAAGCCTGTGGATGTTCATCTATTTGTGTCCAGGTTTTTATTGCTTATATGTTTGCTGCCCAGTAATAAAACTGAAAGTTAGGTGGAGCCATGCCATCTTCTGCTTTAGGTCTTTGTAGGGTCGCTCTTTGGATACGTGGATGTTTTGAGTTCCAAATAAATTATGTTATTGTTGAATCGAATTGCTTAAAAATGATTTATTGATGTATATTGGAATGTTTTGAAATAAAAAAGAAGCTTAGGAAGGCATTACAATATCATCAGGTCAGTTGTACTGAGTCAGTGCTTGCAAGTCAGAATCTGCATTGTTTCAAAAAATTCCGCCCCCTCACCCCCAGCCCAGCGGGTTACAAATGTAGGCATTGCAAGCAATCTTTGCTTCCATCCCAACTGACTGGAAAACGGAATTTGTATTCACTATATCTGTAGTACTAGGGTGTTGTACCGTGTTAGCCATTATGAATGTAGAGAAAAGCCAAGCAAAATGACACCTTTTATTGGCTAACTAAAAAGATTACAATATGCAAGCTTTCGAGGCAACTCAGGCCCCTTCTTCTTCCCTGTATGAAAGGGAACGGTGAACACCTAGATTGTGGCAACTACAGGGGGATAACACTGCTCTCGGTACCAGGTAAGGTCCATGCTAGAGTCATCCTCAATAAGGTTCCATGATCACTTGCTCACCTACCAGTGACCGAAGCAGTCTGGTTTTAATTCTAAGAGGTCCACCATCGACTGCATCCTGTAACTAAGGGTTCTCATGGAGCACAAACGCAAATATCAGCAGAGTTTCTTTGCAGCCTTTGCTGATTTTCATAAAGTGTTCGACTCAGTTGATCGAGCTGCCCTGTGGGAAATCTGCCTTTAGCAATGCATTCAAGAGCTGCAATCCCATTGCTGTTTAGATTGTTTAATTTTACTTTGCCACATCAGTGTTTTTTATACTATGCCAGTTTGAGGGATATTACTGTTATCTATAGTGTAGCCTATGACTCCTATATGGGGATGTAAAAGGTCACCCATAATAGTTGTGGCTTACGTAGGTCATCAGTTAAAAACAATCATCATAATATAAAATAACAGTATAATGACCCTGCGGGTGCGGGAGACAGAGGAATAGAATTAGCCTCTACACTGATTGCTTGTGAGTGGCCCTAAAAAGGACGGTTTGGTGTCTATGCTGTTTCAGCAGCAGTCTGGTTTTAATTCTAAGAGGTCCACCATCGACTGCATCCTGTAACTAAGGGTTCTCATGGAGCACAAACGCAAATATCAGCAGAGTTTCTTTGCAGCCTTTGCTGATTTTCATAAAGTGTTCGACTCAGTTGATCGAGCTGCCCTGTGGGACATCCTGAGACTTCGCAGGATCCCCCAGAAGTTGCAAGATATCTTGAATGGCCTGTACACTAGAACTGTGAGTGCAGTGCAGACTGGAGGCATAACCGCTGCATTTTTCCCAGTTGATTATAGGATTCGTCAGGGGTGTGTTCTGCTCCTACTGTGTTCAATGCTTGCATGGACTGGGTGTTGGGCAAGGTTGTGGGGTCCAGCAGCTGTGGGGTATCTGTTAGTGAAGAAAGATTCATGGATCTTGAGTCTGCTGATGATACTGTGATCTTCACGGAGTCAGTGCAGGCTCTGATCAGGGCTCTCGAGAGACTGAGCGAGGAGTCTGAGTGTCTGGGCTTGACCTCCTGATAAAAACCAAGATCCAGGCCTTTAATGACCTCTTGGGCACAGCCATCAGCAATGTCAACCTCATCGAGAGGTTTACTTTCCTTGGCAGTGACATTCATATCTGTGGTGACTTTTCCTTTTAAGTCAGTAGATGGATTGGGAGAGCATGGGGGGGGTCATGAGGTTGCTGAAAAAGGGTGTGTGGTGCTCCCGATATCTGTGCAAAAGGACGAAGGTCCAAGTTTTTAGAGACCTGAGGCTTCCTGTTCTGTTATATGATTGTGAGACATGGACGCTATCCAGTGACATGAGATGAAGACTGAACTCCTTCGGTACTGTGCTGCTTCGCAGAATCCTTGGGTACCATTGGTTTGGATTTGTGTTGAATGTAAGGAACATTACCTGCATTGTGAGGGGCCATCAGTTACGGCACTACGGCCATGTGGCATGATTCCCCAAGGGTTATCTGACTTGCAGGATCCTCATTGTTGAGGACTCGAGTGGCTGGACCAGGCCAAGGGGACGCCAAGTAACACCTGGCTGCGGCAGATAGAGAGTCATTTCTGGGAGGTGGGACTGGACCACGTGTCTGCCTAGGGGGTTGCCAGCCGGAATCCCAAGCTGTCTTGGGATCAGCTGGGTACGGCAACATGCTGTACCAGTGCATGTTTCCCAACCTGACCTGACCTCACCCCCACTGCCTAGTTCAACCCCATTGTCACCATATACAAACTCAGGAGGCCTTATCCAAACCAGACCAGTCACCTCATCTTAACACTACTATGATGCGATGTATTCCTGACTGCCTAACTTGGTAAAGATGCACCAACTATTCGATAAACAGCTACCTGTATTTACTCCCCACCCAGGGTTGTGCCCAGAGGCCATTGGAATAGCCTATACATACCCCCACAACTCGGAAGAGTATCAAACAGATTTGGAAATGAATGGATGGATGGATAGATTGGTGGAAGTAGAGTCTGTGATGAAACCTTGAATTTAGAACTCTTGACTTTAAAACAAAATGAACTTACTTTTTAAAAGGCTACTTCTGGTGATCAGTTCCTGCAGGATGTAAACTGGATCTTAAGTACCTGATGAAAATACACAAACTAAATGTGAACACTGCTAAAGATGGGCACAATCAGATTGAAATTTTATGCATAGTAAGGAGCAAAACACGTAGGTTTCTCTAAACTGAAAATAGAGTCCATTTCACAGTCAAACCCCCCTAAATGTGTTTTTTAGGAGTTTCTGGATACGTTAAAGATTTTGTTTTTTTTTCATAGAAAACAAGGAATGCTGCTCCCTAAAGCCTTTTTCACACTTCCATGTCTACCCAAGTTCTTTTCTGCACCTCAGTAATGTGTGTAATCGGTACCACACCGATAAAGTCAATTCTATTTATACCGCTCGTTCACGACAACATAAAGAAGAGAAGTACATCTAATTAAAATATGACAAGCTACATATTTTCCACATGAAGACATATTAAAACACTCCATTATGCATATTACTGTGCTTTCTTCAGAGCAAAACTACATTCACGGAAAGATGCCGCTACCAAAGTGCTAACCACCGCTATCTAGTGATTGCCTTATCCTAGCTGAGGATATGCAAACTTTCTGTGTTTTTTTTTCTGTTAATATCCATACTTAAATAGTAAATGACAGACACATGTATGTGGAATTCATGCAGGAAGCGTTTCCAGAGAGGACCTAAATATTTTTCCTCTTATGTGAACGGCATGAATTTCGTCTGAATTAAAACACAATTTATTTTGCATCTTTTTTTGAGTTTTTCTGTGAATTTCACGTAAATTGTTTTGCTCATCACTGTTAGTCCTTTTTCTTAGTGATTGAGTGATCTTCTTGTAAAGAGTCCTGACGCGAAAGGTATTACATAAAAAAATTGGGAATGGTCTCCATTAGACTTTCTCGTATACTCAGATATGGGGATGGATATTTGAGGAGTAAACCGCAAGACGATTATATTTTTGTATTATGTACATTAAAGAACCATCAACAACAAATCCATCCATCCATCCATTTTCCAACCCGCTGAATCCGAACACAGGGTCACGGGGGTCTGCTGTAGCCAATCACAGCCAACACAGGGCACAAGGCAGGAACAAAATCCTGGGCAGTGCGCCAACCCACTGCAGGTCACACACACCAAGCAACAAATAAGAATCGCAAGTCCACCTAACCTGCATGTCTTTGGACTGTGGGAGGAAACCGGAGCACCCTAAGGAAACCCACACAGACATGGGGAGAACATACAAAATCCATGTATGGAGGACCAGGGAAGCGAACCCGGTCTCTGTACTGTGAGGCAGCAGCGCTACCACTGCGCCACCGTGAAAATTCCGGTCCGAAAGGGTTAAATAGTGTAACCAAAAGGGGCCACCACTGAGACACGGGAAGAACATGCAAACTCCACGCAGGGAGGACCAGGGAAGCGAACCCAGTCTCTGTACTGTGAGGCAGCAGCGCTACCACTGCGCCACCGTGAAAATTCCGGTCCGAAAGGGTTAAATAGTGTAACCAAAAGGGGGCGCCACTGAGCCCCAAACCACAGACACAGTAATTCCCAACACAAACTCGCTTAACTTATCCTTAAATAGTTTAACCACAAGGGGCCACCACTGAGACGGGAAGAACATGCAAACTCCACGCAGGGAGGACCTGAGAAGCGAACCCAGGGCTCCTTACTGCGAGGCAGCAGTGCATACTACTGCGCCACCATGCTGCCTAACAACAAATCAAATCAAATTAATAAAATATTGAACAATTATTATAAAAGTAAAGTTGAATAAATCAAACTCTGTGGCTGCATGAATAAAAAAGTACCACTTCTAGTTAGCGGAAATAGCTCAAAAGTTGATAGAAATCTATGTTTTATACATAATACTTGTATGCAAAATTTGGTTGACCTAACTGAAAGCGTACTCATGTTATCGTGTTTACATACACACACGCACACACACACACACACACACACACACACACACACACACACGCACACAAACGAACACACAGTCATAATTCCAAAAATGGTATTTTCGGACTCAGGGAGGTCTAAAACATCGAGATTCATCAAAATCTCGAAATCAGATTTTTGGACTATTACAATACCTTCCCTACGAGAAAGTAAATCGGACTCAGGGAAGTCTAAAATGTCGAGATTCATCAAAATGTTTGGACGATTACAATACTATACTTTGTATATGAGAAAGTAAAAAGGTTGTCCACTTGTTCACCTGATAGTCCGGCCTTGACCATTCTAAACCTCGGTGCAACCAGGATGAACAAACTTGACTCACCATTAACTTTCACTAACTGCCTGCTGCTGATCTCCTGTAGACTTTTCTTCAGATCAGACAGATCCTTCCTCAGAGATTCAGGAAGCAACTCTTTATTGACAGTGATGTGAGGTGGGACTCCATCTCCTGGAGGCCAAGTGAGAGATGAGAACTTCTATATGAAGGAAGCAAATGGAAAAGGAAAAGCAGAAACATGTCAGGGTGGGAGAAAAGTCAATTTTCTGGTGTTCTTCGGATTTGCCGTAATACTGTAGTTTTACCTGGAGGAAGTGAATATGGTCGTCTGTCTGCAAAAGCTTAGTCAGCTCAGCATCCTTTCTCATCAGCTCCTCTATCTCCTTCTCCATTCGCTCTATGTGCTCCTCAGTCCTTCTCACCTCCTTCCTCTCATGTTCTCTAATCAGTGCAGTTACCTCTGACTTCAGGCTGTTGATGGATTGAAGAAGTAAACTGAAGACCTGCTCATGTTCCTGCACATTTGTTTCTGCAACACACTAAGCAGAAGTAGGTATTTTAGCACTTTATGATATCAAGTACATCACAAGATAACACATTTATAGACTGAGATGGATCACAGGTACGGAACTTCGGCAACATATTACAGCAATGGTATCATTTGACTTGACTCAAATCGCTCCTCTTTAATAACTAAGAGTTATGTGTTAATTAGAATTACTAGACCTTCAATGAGATTGCCCATTTATCTATTTCTTGGATCTCCATTTTTCATCTCAAGGTCATGGAGAGCCAGTCTGCTCATTCCTCAGTAGGACTGAAAGCAAGCAGGAATCCACCCTGAAAGAGCCGCCAGTCCATTGCAGAGCACACTCATGCACACACCTGCTCTCACTCTTACTACACTAACATTGTTTTCCTTGTTAGTTTAACATGCACATTTGTTGGCCTTGCTGTAAAGCATAATGATAACATCCGGAGCCACCGACAGTGGCAGCCTTTTCAGCAGCTCCGTGTATGATTGTATGTGTATGTGTACTTTTCTAATTTTATTTTTATTTATTGATCACTCCTATCACTTTATTTTATGTGGATTCGTTCCCTGGACACACTTACTTTTACAACATGGGCATGGATTTTTACACGCCGAGACTCGCCTATTCAAGTACTCAACTTCGAGTGCTGAGAACAAATGCCAGTGCCGGTGTGGTTCCCTATTTACCTGACGAGGTAAGAAGGCGGTATCGTGGCAGCAGAGCGGGCACTAAGCTAAAAATTTAGCGGCTTGCGAGAAAGTGGCGTTTTAAGCCTTCGGTGCCTTCTGTGATTCTGGGGAATGTGAACTCAATCTCAAATAAGATTGACGAACTGGCTGCGCTGGTGAAAAATGTCAGAACCTACAAAGAATGCAGTTTGTTGTGTTTCTGCGAAACGTGGCTAACTAACACCATCCCAGATGCTAATGTGGAACTACCCGGGTTTAGCACAGTTAGAGCGGACAGAGATGCAAGTACCTGTGGGAAGCACAAAGGAGGAGGACTCGCTCTCTATGTCAATACACGGTGGTGTAACTCTGGACATGTTAACGTCAAAATCTCCACTTGCTGCAGGGACATCGAACTGTTGGCCGTAAGTTTACGTCCCTATTACTTGCCCAGAGAGTTTGGACATGTCATTGTTGTCATCGTGTACATCCCTCCTCGGGTGGACGTGGAGTCAGCGAGTGACATCATCCATTCTGCTGTTGCTAAGTTACAAACGCAGCACCCTGAGGCGCTTGTGCTAATCGCTGGAGTCTTTAACCATGTAACGCTGGACAAAACATTACCTGCCTTCTCCCAGTATGTGGACTGTAACACCCGGGGAAATAAGACTATTGATTTACTGTATGCAAACGTTAAAGATGCATACAGCGCCACCCCGCTGCCTGCGCTTGGGAAAGGAGATCATAACCTGGTTCTGCTTCAGCCTCACTATAAACCAAAAGTGAGAGTCCTACCTGTAACCACACGATCATTCAGGAAGTGGACCTGAGAGATACTCTGAGAGAATGTTTTGGAACTACAGACTGGGATATCCTGCAGGGATCTCATAGTGAGAACATTGAGGAAGTTGTTGACTGCACTACTGACTACATCAACTTCTGTATGGACATTGTAGTTCCAGTAAGAACAGTACGCTGCTATGCTAACAACAAGCCATGGATTACAAGTGACATCAAGGGCCTTTTGAACCAGAAGAAAAGGGCTTTTAAAGACGGTGATCAGCATGAGCTCAAGCGCGTGCAGAAGGAACTCCAAGTCCAGCTCAGGGCGGCGAAGGAGCAGTACAGGAGAAAGCTGGAGCAGAAGTTGCAGAATAACAGCATGAAGGAAGTGTGGGATGGGATGAAGATCATCACTGGCTACAGCTCGAAGCGGGGTACCACCATCGAGAGAGACGTGAAGAGAGCAAACCAAATGAACAACTTCTTTAACACGTTTGACCACCCTAACCCACTCTCACTCTCACCTCGGAGTACTGCACCCTCCACACATCCTTCTGCTGATACCAGCATAGGAGAGACATCCCCACCCATAATTACAACAGCACAAGTGAGCAAAGAGCTGAGGAGACTTCATGCCAGCAAAGCAGCGGGTCCAGATGGAGTATCGCCACGACTGAAGATCTGTGCATCGGAGCTGGGGTGTCCTCTACAGTGCATCTTCAACCTGAGCCTGGAACAGGGGAGAGTCCCGAGGCTTTGGAAAACATCTTGTATCACCGCAGTCCCAAAGGTATCACGTCCTAGTGAGCTGAATGACTTTCGGCCTGTTGCTCTGACATCACATGTGATGAAGACCATGGAGAGGCTGCTGCTTCACCACCTTAGGCCACAGGTTCAACACACCCTTGACCCTCTGCAGTTTGCATATCAGGAGAAGGTGGGAGCGGAGGATGCCATCATCTATATGCTACACCGATCCCTCTCTCACTTGGACAGAGGCAGTGGTGCTGTAAGAATTATGTTTCTAGACTTCTCTAGTGCCTTCAACACAATCCAACCTCTGCTCCTTAGGGACAAGCTGACAGAGATGGGAGTTGATTCATACCTAGTGGCATGGATCGTGGACTATCTTAAAGACAGACCTCAGTATGTGCGTCTTGGGAACTGCACGTCTGACATTGTGGTCAGCAACACAGGAGCGCCACAAGGGACTGTACTTTCTCCGGTCCTGTTCAGCCTATATACATCGGACTTCCAATACAACTCGGAGTCCTGCCATGTGCAAAAGTTCGCTGATGACACTGCTATCGTGGGCTGCATCAGGAATGGGCTGGAGGAGGAGGAGTATAGGGACCTAATCAATGACTTTGTTAAATGGTGCGACTCAAACCACCTACAACTGAGCACCAGCAAAACCAAAGAGCTGGTGGTGGATTTTAGGAGGCCCAGGCCCCTCATAGACCCCGTGATCATCAAAGGTGACTGTGTGCAGATGGTGCAGACCTATAAATATCTGGGAGTGCAGCTGGATGATAAATTAGACTGGACTGCCAATACTGATGCTCTGTGCAAGAGAGGACAGAGCCGACTATACTTCCTTAGAAGGCTGGTGTCCTTCAACATCTGCAATAAGATGCTGCAGATGTTCTATCAGACAGTTGTGGCGAGCGCACTCTTCTACGCGGTGGTGTGCTGGGGAGGCAGCATTAAGAGGAAAGACGCCTCACGCCTGGACAAACTGGTGAGGAAGGCAGGCTCTATTGTTGGCATGGAGCTGGACAGTTTAACATCTGTAGTAGAGCGAAGGGCGCTCAGCAGGCTCCTATCAATTATGGAGAATCCACTGCATCCACTAAATAATATCATCTCCAGACAGAAGAGCAGCTTCAGCGAGAGACTGCTGTCACTGTCCTGCTCCACTGACAGACTGAGAAGATCGTTCCTCTATCTATCTAATGCTGCCAAGGTTTGCAATAAATACAGCACCGAAAGTTTGAACACTCCCAGAAATGTTCACGTTTTTAAAAAAAAAATTGATACCAGTTGCTAAACAAAATATCATTACATTGATTTAAAAGTACAGCCAAGACATTACTAGCGTTGTTAATGGTGATTACTGCTTGAAATGACTGACTTCTATCCATCCATCCATCCATTTTCCAACCCGCTGAATCCGAACACAGGGTCACGGGGGTCTGCTGGAGCCAATCCCAGCCAACACAGGGCACAAGGCAGGAACCAGTCCCAGGCAGGGTGCCAACCCACTGCGGAAATGAGTGACTTTTATTGTTATTATTCATATATGACTGCAAGGCTCCATTTTCAGCAGCCATTCTTTCACAGTCCTAATGGGAAACTCTCTTAGTGTATCTTTAAATAGTCATGTTTATAGCTAATTGGTTATTAGAGAAACCTTTATAATTGCATTAGCACTGCTGAAATGTTATTCTGTTCACTTGAATGTTATTCTGTTCACTTGGGCTCAAAACGGCTAAAAAGCATTCTCAAGAAACATGCTAGTCTATTGTTTTTTTTTGCAGAATAGACAGATTATACTGTATTTATCCCTATATGGAAATCTTGCCTGGTTCCTGACTTAAAGAGGTCCTAGTTGAGGACAAATTTCTTTCTTTAATATATTTCCAAAATTGAGTCTATTCTACATTAGGCAAACAATCAAAAATCAAAAATAACATATTTGTAATCACTGACCTGAAAATTGCTCCAGGGGTGATGTACAATGGCCAACTCTGTGCTCTGACCTCCAAAGGTCATGCAAAAAGACAGTTTCCCCTCGAGGATTAATACTGTGTACCAAATACCAAATAGTCTAAAACAATACCCCACATGCTTATGTTTGAAATATGTCATTTTAAGTCTCTGGGACTGGCTCTTTGAGAGAAAGGGCCATAGGTAAAGAATCAAGTAGCAAAAACATTGCCATATTTGTGATCAATAACCTTGAAAAATCATAAAATGGCACTCTATATGCCTGTATTACCGTGTCCCATTTTTTCAAAGTTTTGTGAAAAGGAGTAACTTTGACCTCTCATTTTCCATTAATAAAGTATCTATCTATCTATCTATCTATCTATCTATCTATCTATCTATCTATCTATCTATCTATCCATCCATTAGGGCTGAATCCCTTGGGTCAGTTGAAGTGGCATGCACAACTTCAAGTCTTCCTAATCATTATTGATGAAAACACCTATTGGTTTGCTGTTTTATCATAAGGGTATACTTTCCTGCACAAAATATGCACCAAAATTGACCTAACAATTAGGGTTTTTTAGGTCTAGAGCAGGGGTCTCCAACAAGTAGCTCACCAAAGGGTTAATGAATCCTACATAAATTTGAAAACTTCATTAGTCAAATTAGGGATGGGCGATCTTTCCAAAAAAATCATATCACAATCCTTTTAACACAAAATCACGATTCACAATCTGAATTGCAATCCATCTTTTCAGTATGGTATACACTTAAGAGAATATCCAGAATCAAACTCATCAAGACCTAAGTAACACTTTATTTTAAATATCAAACAAAGTTGAATTCAATTATTCTCTCGTTCGCTAGCTAAGTGGAGTTAAGGAACACGCACCGAAGCTGGTGAGTGAGTGAGGAAGGCCCTTCTCCTTGGCCCGTTGCATGGATCTCGGATTCGTGCAAATAAATCGGTACCACAAGCGAACTCTGATTCTTAGCGCAATAGCAGCGATCTGCCATCTTCTAATAGCACGATGAGTAGTGTGCAGAGCTGGCACTTTTCCACTTGGTTGCCACTCCTTCTTCTTCTTCTTTCAGCTGCTCCCATTAGAGGTTCCCTCAGCTAACTTACCATAAAATTCTCAAACCTGCTAAGTCCAATGCAGAATCATGAGATGTAGGAGAATATCCCAGCAGCACTAGGTGTAGAACCCACTGCACACAAACCACACAATCCTTAGATGATGTCTTGTTTATTGCATAATTCAAATATAAAACACATTATTTAACAACCAACAGTATTTGATAAAAGGTTCTTCCATAAAGCCAGTATTATATACTCCTCCTCCCGATCTCTACACCACTCTATACGTATCTTCCACTGATTGAAACAGTGCTGGAAGGCTTCTTGCTTGAGGCTCTTCAACAGGCTTGGCGTTTCTGTCTTCACTTCATCCATTGAAGAAAAATGTGTTCCCTTCAGGTCACTTTTGATCTTTGGGAACAAGTAAAAATCACAGGGAGCTAAATCAGGCGAACAGGGAGGATGATCAAGGACAGACATGTTTTTGTCAGTCAAAAACTGCTTTACAGAAAAAGAGAAAAATTGCAAGAAATTTGATGTTGATTCGCTGTTCAATTTTTTCACCTGACATTACCACGGCAACTCGTGTAGCAATTGTCTTGCAAATACTGACTGGGTTCTTCACAGGATATACCTAGCTGGTCAGCGGTTTGAGAGGGCGCGTAGGAGGGGATATAGTTCTATGATTCACGTCTGGCCAACCTCCAGATGGTTTTCCAGGAAAGCCCGGTCCAGTTATTTTTGTGTCTTACCTCTTATATATATATATATATATATATATATATATATATATATATATATATATATATATATATATAAACACCTTCTGAAAGCTGCCTGGTGGACCTTTACATTCCAGTTCCATAGCCCACTTGGGTCTCTACAATGGTACACCGTGTCTTCCCTTTAAATAGCGTCTCCATGAGAATGCTGCAGCAACACACAACTCATAAATTCTTTTCAGAAGTTGCTTCCCTGTGTCAGCTTCACTTATATTATAAACAGCAGAAGTACCCGCCGATGCCTGGGTATGTTTGTAGAATGGGTTGAGGTGACCCTGTTATTGCTGTTGTCCCATCCATCATTTAAACTGCCTCTCTATCAATGTCTGGACTCTCGTGAGTTGAGAATTAGTTCTTTTTGAGTCCAATTGGATTCCAGAATTGCAGTAATTAACTGCTGAGTTGTCACCATGAATGCTCTCGTGTCTGACTCTTTCTCTTAGTTCACGGAGTTAAACTACCCTCTGATTCTCCATTGTCTTTTGCTGCACTCGATCAAGTCTCACCCAACAACCCATAGAAAAAAGTGAATAATACTCCATTTTATTTTACAGTAGATAGAATCAGCATTCGGCGGTGTCTGGGTAAATAATGTTCAGCTCTGGTCCTTTTGTCTGCTCATCTGGCTTCAGTTTGGGTGTCTCACTTGCCAGAAGGTGGCACTAATGTGCAAACTGCAGCACACAGTGGTTTGGAACACTTAGGACTCTACCAGGGTCAAGATTTTGAGTTCCAAAGAAATCTATCTTGTCCGTATGGTCCTAGAGGGAAACTGAAAAATTTAATCCAGAAAGTCAGTGTGTAGAATTGTAGAGTTAACAGACAGACAGACATTCTATTATAGAGATTAACGCTTTGTCTTCATATTTATTATATTAGTCTTCATATTCTACTAACCTGCTTTTTCTAGGTGTCTGCCCATTTTTGAAAATTCTCAGATCTTTCTGAATTGTTTTTGGCTGCCTCTTCAGTAGTTTCTCTCCATTGGGATTTGGTGTTGTGTTAAATTTTGATTCTACGCAGTTTATTTAACTTGTCACTGATAATAACTTAAAATTTAAAAGGGGTTCACAGTCTGAGGAAAGACTCCACATTTGAGCTCACCCCATGCAGACCTTTTCTCTTCTTATGTCGACTTAATGGGGTGCGTGTCCAACATCGCTATCCAAATGAGCTCACCCCATATTTTGTTTTACAATCGGCAAAATGCTGTTTCCTTTGCCTGGCCTTCCACGTACCTAAACATATCAAATTCTACTTCCCGAAAAAATTAAATTGCTGAAAATATTGGCCATGACTTGTATGCATTCAGCTAGCAGATTGTCACACTGGAGTCAAATCTAATCCAAAACCCAGGATAAAGTGGCTTGGTGAAGGAAATGTCGAACTTGTACAGGAGCGTCATTGTGTCCGAGATACTATAAAATGCTAGAAAGCCATCCGGAAAGTCCACATATACTCCAATTTTGGAGCAAAAAGGAGCAGCGATTTTAGTATCCTTGTTATCGTGCCACGCATAATAGCAGGAATCAGAGAAGAATAAACACCAGGATTTCTCATTGTGCCCAAAAAGTGCCTCAGGGCCGCTTCCTTTCCTGCACATTTCCTTGTACGCAACTCCAACGGCAGCTGACATGGTCCACTCTACTTCCCAGTAACAGCGAGCCTTCATCAGAACCTCTCGGCACAGAACTTGCCTCCAGTGGTCAAATCGTTCTTGATGAGAAGGATAGCGGCGTCTCTCCTTCACGCGTGACGCCTTCTTGTTGCCGTCGGAGAGCTGGATTTCTCTGTGTGCCGTGTTCAGATCCATCGTGAGCTGATAGTAGTCTGATCGGAATGGAAAAGAAATAAAATCAGAAAGGAGGTCTGGACACCATTTACATGATACCCTTGCAATTTTTCGAATCGTTATTTCTAAACACTCACGGTATATTAATTATCATGAAATTGTGTGACGTATTTTCATACATTAAAAAAAAAACACCTAGCTTGTTCTTATATTTTAAATTAGAGATCGTAGAGCTGAGGAATACGTGAAAACAACAGCCTTAAAAGTTACTGAATATTTCGATTTTGAAGCAGTGAAGGTTTCAATGTTTCCCGTTCACTTGTCTGCTTGCAGTGGCTGTCATGTGTAGAATTTTGACATTTAACCCAAGCACACTCCCATTTTGCCAAATTTCCATACCTTCAAGCTGCATAAGATCCTACAATTCCGTCTCTTCAACTCTTGGATTCTGTAATGGCTTGTAACAAATGATGCTCCGCACAAAAGGGTGCCAAATGTGTGATAGCAGTAGGCCCTGAAATCCTCTGATTTGAGAAGACATCGGCCATAATTCAAAACAAGAACCAGCACCAGTGCTGCATGCATATTCGAATCGTATTTTCTTTTGTCATGTGCGTAACATTTTAGTTTGGGTACTGCAAATATGCAACTATTATTCCTTAACTCTTAGGCAACAAGACAATTAAAGGGTTCTTTTAGTCTTAATTATGGTTATAAAGCATCAGTAAAGTGGTGCAGTGTGGCATCTGATAAAATAACTTATGAATATGAAGGATTCACAAATCTTCTAATGAAGTACTAAATTTCAAGAGACCTGTGTCTCACTTAAGCCCCTTTGGACTGTTCCAAAGCAAAGCTATTTTAGTAGGCCATATTCTATAGATAAATAAGCACTTTACTGATGCTTTGTAGGAGTATTATCACCAAAAGAAGCATTTGTTAAAGTCTTGCTCCATGACAGTAATCGTGTAAGAAATGCATTTTTGCAGTTCCTAAACTAAAGTGTTGCCACCATAAGTACTCAAATTATATTTATTATTGGCAAACTGGGAAACCTACTGAATCACATACACATAGTCTATGGACGGAGGCCGATACTGAATGGCTGCATTGTGTGGGGTGATGAAGTGGGCACTGATGGGAGTTTCTTTGCACTTTGTAAACCTAAAAAATCTGAAGTGAACGGATTGCACTGCATTGCATTTTTCATCAACATTGTAGATGTTTGAATGAGTCGAGGCCATCTGCACGTCAAGTTCGCAGTGTCAAACAGCACTTGCATTACGCACTTTCTGTGGAGTGTGTTCACGTACCATACAAAATAATGAGAAAGTGGAAAGGGCAAATTATGCAATAGAGCCAGACCATGATAAAATCAGATTGAAGCATCACATGCCAATTGTTGAATTTTATACTGCTTGCTGAGGATATGGTAATATAATAAGGACAATGTTTTCGAGTGAGTAAACATAATCAAAAAGTTTTACTGTTACTGTCATATTATGGGCTTGTGTAAATGTCTACCACAAAAGTACAAGTATAATTGCATAGCAATTTTAAACAGACTATTAATTATTGTGGTAGCACTGCTGCCTCAAAGTGGACCCGGGTTCCTGGCCCCGGTCCTCCTTGGTGGAGTTTGGATGTTCTTCCCGTGCCTGGTGGCCCATGTGTGTGATCACCTTCCCTGCGCCCTATGCTAGCTGCGATGGACTCCTGCCACATCCATGCCTGGTCTGGACTAAGCAGAACAGAAGATGACGTAACATGCCATGTAGTGAAAGAATGGCTGACTGTAGATTGTTGTCTACAGAACACATCTGAGCATAAACCTTTAACGTAAACCACAGGGTGTGGAGACGACTTTCGGGAAGTGAAATCGCACACCTCAGGCTGAAAGGAGGTAGACGATCAGTGAGGTGAAGCGCACAGCTGCTCTCCTTCTTCTAAAATGGCTGTATTTAACAAAAAGGTTTCTTTTTGCTTGTTTTTTTTTTTCCTTTGATAACATGGATATTCTGTTTTGCAATTTGCATGTAATGTCAAGCTACAGATCAATCAATACTTGTCAACACTCTTGAGTTCATTTTACATTTTTTAAGGCTTTTCTGTACATTTGGACCACTGCCCCCATGACTTCCATTGTAAAGTGCATGAACAGGCCAGGTATTTTTTTTTTTTGAAATTAATATTAAAAAAAATGCTCCACTTTAGAAACATTTTATGTGGCAGATTATACCATAATTGTGAAGAAATAACTTTAAAAATACAAAATGTATCCATCAAGCTCACCAAATGTCAAACTTTAATAGAGGAGACAGAAAGACATGCGCCTCTGGGACTCCTCTCACAATTCATTACACCGCACAAGAGGATAGTACAGTAGCTGAATTCACTGTTGACCAATCAGATTTCTAATTTATAAAACAATCCGAGAGTGTTTTACAGTTATTCTTTTGCACACATTTTTTTTTACAGTTGAAGCTCTTCCACATTAACTAAAAATTCAAATATTTTGTCAAGCATTCAAATTACTCCATGGCACTAAGTTGCCTTGGTCCAAAGCCAATCCCACCTAATATCATCCAAACTGTGCCAAACGGTACTACAGCCCACTATATTCAAGCCAAGCGGAAATGCACAGGATCACTTAAACCTAAAAGCCTAAAGATACCTTAGCATAAGGAGATGGCGGTGCTAAAGGAGCTGTACAGTATATTTACACACGTGCAGCAATGGCTGTCTTTGGTGGTGATGGTACCTCCTAAACCATATCGTATAGGACAATGGTTCTCAAGCTGAACATGTGCTTTGTGTTTTCTGGTTTTAGAACTAATCTTCTGTGTGGGACTGTATCAAAGTATCGGCAACTCCTTTAACTGATTGCTATATGTGATCGGAATCGCTTGTAGTTGGTCTGATGTAAGTTTCAGCACGACATTCCTTTCAGTGCTGCCCGGGGAACTGATATGCCGCCATTCACACAAAATTTTTACATTTAGATATCCATGAGAAAAGATGTACTCTTAGCCCATCCATGCACTATTACACGGTTATGGAGAGACATCAACATTTAACCTACCGTGTTTCCCCGAAAATAAGACCTACTCCGAAAATAAGCCCTAGCATGATTTTCAGGCTGCTCTGTAATATAAGCCCTACCCCAAAAATAAGCCGTAGTCAAGATCGTCAGCTGAAAAGCAAGGCGCCTAAGGCTACTTCACGCACTGTGACACGTGTGCCCGAAACATCCATTAAATTCTGAGGACACCTTGCCACAATATCTCTGATAAGAATGGATGTTTAATGATTACATCCATCAATCCAGGGATGCGCCCATTCCAGCAAGCATCGGGCGCAAGACAGAAACAAAATCCCTGGACGGGGCATCAGCTCATCGCAAGGAGAACACAAGCACACACATGCACTAGTGTCATTTTAGCGTCACCAAATCCCCAAACCTTCATGCATTTGGATGGAAAACGGAGCACACTGTGGAAACCCACCAGGAAAACATGCAGACTCCATAAGGACGCGACTCCCTGCGAGACAGCAGCGCTACCGCTCTGCCGCCGTGTCACACCCACATGTGTAACTATTAACAGTATACATTATTTAAATAGGGCAGCACGGTGGTAGTGCTGCTGCCTCGCAGTTAGGAAAACCTGGGTTCGCTTCCCGGATCCTCCCTGTGTGGAGTCTGCATGTTCTCCCCGTGTCTGCGTGGGTTTCCTCCCACAGTCCAAAGACATGTAGGTTTGGTGCATTGGCGATCCTAAATTGTCCCTGGTGTGTGATGTGTGTGTGTGCCCTGTGGTGGGCTGGCACCCTGCCCGGGGTTTATTTCCTGGCTTGCGCTCTGTGTTGGCTGGGATTGGCTCCAGCAGACCCCCGTGACCCTGTAGTTAGGAGATAGCAGGTTGGATAATGGAAACAATTGCTGAGTGCTTTGAGTAGTGAGAAAAGCGCTATATAAATGCAAAGAATTAGGGATGGATGGATTATTTAAACAAAGTTAACAATTTTTCTGTTAAATGTAACATATAATTTTAATGCATTTCATCATGAAAGCGATATCAAATATAAATCTAAGGATTCTAAATGTGCAGAGAGCTGGAATATTATAAATTTAATGTGTTCTGTGAGGTGATCTATTGCTGCTTGCCGCTGCTGTCAGCTCAGGAGGAAGCCCCAGAAGCGCGTAGCGATTATCAACTGGGTCGGTTTGAAGATGACGTTTACGACGGTCTGCTTTAATGACAAAACCAGCAAGCCCGCGATTCTCGAAACAATCACAAATCCAAGAATGGTAATCACTTTCTGTTCCATCCGATTTCGTTAGTTGAGCTCTTTAATTGTGGAGCCGTGACGTCTTTGCTTCTGGTGTGTCTGAAGTGCGTCGTAGGAGCCTCCGTGTATTGTTTTTATCCATGTGGCCTCGTCTTTGTTGTTCTGTGGCTGTGTCGTTAGGTAGAACTCGTTTACTGTTAGGAAACATACTCCAACTTACACACACTGACTGCTGGCACAGTGGATTAGAGCAGGTGTAGTTTACAGGTTGTGGTGTTTGGGTGCCACGCACTGACTCTGGGAACTACGGGCTCGGGTTTGTATTACAAAACGTTGAGCTCTTTCCGTTATGTGATTCAAATATGCCACACAGACCACTGGCACAGTGGATTAGAGCAGGTTTAGTTCACAGGTTGTGGTGTTTGGGCGCCACCTACTGACTCTGGGAAGCCGATGGGTTTGACTCTGAGGCGCAGTGCGCATGTGGTGCGTCCGCCGTCCGTGCATAAATTAAACTGTGGTTTAGTAATATAGATAAACTACGAGGTTAAAGTGGACATTTTGAGGTTAAAGCCGAAATTTCCACTTTAATCACAAAACAGACAATTTCACCATGTCCTTATTTTTTTTCTCTGTGGCTCAAATACGCCAACGTACAGTATTGGACAAGTGATGAGCAGTGCCTGGTTGTCTCCACACATACCGCTTAGAATTAAGGCCAACTCTCGCATGGAGTTTGCTAAAAGACACCTGAAGGACTCTGAGATGGTGAGAAATAAGATTCTCTGGTCTGATGAGACAAAGATAGAACTTTTTGGCCTTAATTCTAAGCGGTATGTGTGGAGACAACCAGGCACTGCTCATCACTTGTCCAATACAGTCCCCACAGTGAAGCATGGCGGTGGCAGCATCATGCTGTGGGGTGTTTTTCAGCTGCAGGGACAGGACGACTGGTTGCAATCGAGGGAAAGATGAATGCGGCCAAGTACAGGGATATCCTAGACAAAGACCTTCTCCAGAGTGCTAAGAACCTCAGAATGGGCCGAAGGTTTACCTTCCAACAAGACAATGACCCTAAGCACACAGCTAAAATAACGAAGGAGTGGCTTCACAATAACTCTGCGACTGTTCTTGAATGGCCCAGCCAGAGCCCTGACTTAAACCCAATTGAGCATCTCTGGAGAGACCTAAAAATGGCTGTCCACCATCCAACCTGACAGAACTGGAGAGGATCTGCAAGGAGGAATGGCAGAGGATCCCCAAATCCAGGTGTGAAAAACTTGTTGCATCTTTCCCAAGAAGACTCATGGCTGTATTAGCTCAAAAGGGTGCTTCTACTAAATACTGAGCAAAGGGTCTGAATACTTAGGACCATGTGATATTTCAGTTTTTCTTTTTTAATAAATCTGCAACAATTTCAAAAATTCCTTTTTTTTGTCTGTCAATATGGGGTGCTGTATGTACATTAATGAGGGAAAAAATTAATTTAAATGATTTTAGCAAATGGCTGCAATATGACAAAGAGTGAAAAATTGAAGGGGGTCTGAATACTTCCCGTACCCACTGTACATTCTGATGCTATTGTGAAGGTAAAAAACAAGGCAGCAGAGAAGATGGTATGTGAGACCTTTAAAATGTACTGTGCAACGCTTGAATATAAAAGCACCACGAATGCATTTGTATGTCGGCTTTTTGCTTCACCATATCAAGCCATTCATCAAACATCGAAGCAGGCACATCGATCCCAGATGATCCTAAAAGCGGCTGGAGTAGCAAGAAATTCAGGCTGGAATTCAAGGTTTGAATGAGGAGAGTTATGACGATAATCCAGAAGAAAATGACATGACTGTACTTGGATAAATGTATATTGTTGTACATGAATAAATACGGTATAAGACATCCCTGACAATAAGCCCTAGTGCATCTTTTGGAGTAAAAATTAATACATTTCAGGGAAACACAGTAAGTGGGCTAGTTTTGGGATGTGGGTAGAAGTCTAAGAACCTGAGAGAAAAAACTAAGGAACACAGGAAGAACATACAGACTCCATAGCCAGTACTTGTACTGATATTTGAAACCAAGACTCCAGAGATACAAGAAAGGATTGCTGACTACCACACTGAAAAACTGATGCCAAAGGAAAAAAAATGAATCTCACATTGTAAAAACTCCTCTCTGCTCTGAGGTGCTGGGGACTGAAGGATGTAATCTGGAGCACTGTGACCTGAAAGAAAAGGAATAGAACACATTGTGGTTTGAAATGTGAATTTCTGTGAAATGGATAAAACAAATAAAGACTCGGGAGTCGTATCGTGTCAGCCATTATTGATGTAACGAGAAGTCAAGCAAAATGACACCTTTTATTGGCTAACTAAAAAGATTACAATATGCAGGTTTTCGAGACAACTCGGGCCCCCTGTACTCATTACATGTTGCCTGAAGAAGGGGCCTGAGTTGTATTGAAAGCTTGCATATTGTAATCTTTTTAGTTAGCCAATAAAAGGTGTCATTTTGCTTGACTTCTCGTTACATCAATAATGGCTGAATGATACATAATAAGAAAGAGGCCTCGTCCTCTGGCCTTGCCTCTGGATTTCTAGTTGTTTACCTTGTCCTTCTCATCCTCTGCCTTTGCCACATGAACTAACGATACTCTACCTGCAGGAGTGAATTCCTCAATCTTCTGTTGGCTTATTTTCTTCAGGCGCTCTTTTAGACTGGACAGCTCCTTCTTCAGGCTCGCAGAAGAGAAGGTTGTGGGGATCACGATGTTCAGCAAATCTTCATCTTCAGGAACAGATGAGAGGGAGGAGAAAGTCTGCATGGACAGAAGAGGACAGGGACATTGAGAGGCTATTCCCATCCTCAGCAGTTCCCGTCTTTATTTTAAAAATAATCAGGTCTCACATTACGCGCCTTGGTCAGATTCCAGCGTTTCCCAGACCACCAATGAACTCTTTTTTTTTTTTTTTACTATTTCTGTGGCTACAAAATTATATAAATAATGAAAAATCCATAACGCTTTCTCACTCCATGATTAACACATTTGAAAACTTGTGCCATGAAAACTGCACACAGGGAAGGCAATTCTTTGACACAATAGGAATTTAACGGTAACATTCACTGCCTACCTTGGGTGTTTAAGCGGTCCAAATAAAATTAATTCCGTTCACTATTTACATCTATCTATTCATTGTCTTGTGCACTGTGTGATTACATACAGATGCGGACACATTTTTTGGTTCCCTTGCAGCTGAATAAAAAAAGTGCTGTATGGCTCCTTGTAAATGATGAAATATCTCGGGCATGCCTGGTATAATTGTGTGTACTTGACACACTTCTGATTAACGTGTGCAATTTGCTGCACTGTCAGCAGATGTTGCTGTGAGAAGGTCCCAAAGCCCAATTACATGGCTGCATGTCCAAATCATGGGTCACGTTACGTGTATCACAGTGCAAGCTTTTTTTTAAGACCACAATTAAGGTTTGAGGCAAGGTGGTTTGTGAATTTGTTGCATGACAGACCAACAACTCTTAGCATTTTATATATATTGTGATGTGTGGGTATGCTGCCTCGCAGTTGGGAGATCTGGGGACCTGGGTTCACTTCCTGGGTCCTCCCTGCGTGGAGTTTGCATGTTCTCCCCGTGTCTGCGTGGGTTTCCTCCGGGTGCTCTGGTTTCCTCCCACAGTCCAAAGACATGCAGGTTAGGTGGACTGACGATTCTACATTGGCCCTAGTGTGTGCTTGGTGTGTGGGTGTGTTTGTGTGTGTCCTGCAGTGGGTTGGCACCCTGCCCGGGATTGGTTCCTGCCTTGTGCCCTGTGTTGGCTGGGACTGGCTCCAGCAGACCACCGTGACCCTTTGTTCGGATTCAGCGGGTTGGAAAATGGATGGATGGATGGGTCACAGACTTGCACAAGAGAAGGAGGCGAGTCCAGGTTTCTGAGAAAATTGGCTTTATCATTGTGAAGGCGGTGTGACGGACGGCCACGGCCATTGTCTGGCCGAGACGCCAATTGGATGGAAGAACCAGGGGAGAGAACACCTACGAGGCACTACCTCCCCTGGGACGCTAGAGGGGGGCAGTCCTCCTGGGTGGCTGTGGCACCAAGGGTTCCTGCAGTGCAGACTCACAGTGAGAGTTTGATGCAGCCCTGTTGGTTTCCGTGGGGGCACCTAGGGGAGCTGCAGAGTCTGGCAGTGGAGCTCCATCACACCTGGGAGTGATTCCAGGTAATACCGATGAAGCACCTAGAACACTCCCAGGATCTGCTTAAAGGAGCCAGCCACTGCTAATGGGAAGCAAGAGTCGGGAGGAAGAGGACAGAGCTTGCCAAAGAGGGAATGGTGGTGGAAAGTGGCAGAAGACGACCTGTTGTGTGTTTAACTGTAATTTAGATTGGTGTTGTAATGGTGGGAGGTGACGTGGAGTTGTTCCCACAAAGAAGAGCAATAAAGTCATGTGCTGTGTGGTAAAACCCTGTGTTGGGTTAGGGCAGCCCCATGCACCCCTGGTTTCCACAACGGGAACATCTCAAGGCATTTATTCAAACAGAAGCTGTCACTTAAGCACACACGCTATATATGCGGTCCTACAGTAGCCCCCTTCTCAAATTAAAAGAACAGATAGCCTTCCTGCACAAGAGAGGAGACAAAGTGACCACACGACCAGGTCAGTGGCCGGTTTTAAATTCCCGGTTTCCCTCATCAACCACCGGGCGACAGACACGACACATGGTGAACCTGTGAACTTGCTTTAACAGAGTTTCGGGGCACAGAGCAGTTGGGGGGTGTTGGGGGTGTCACTTGTCACAATATAGATAGACTGATTAAGCAATTGATTTAAAATATGTAGACTATGTATGCATATATCTAAATTTCCTCAAACTAAAGGAAGTTGGAGTTAAGGGTGCATGCTGTAGGTGGGAACAAAATTGGCTCAAACACAGGAGGCAAAGGGTTATGGTAAGGGGAGCTTTATCAGAATTAGGTGATGTTAAAAGTGGTGCTCCTCAGAGATCAGTGCTGGGTTCTTTTTAATGAACATAAACTAGACAGGAATATTATCAATAAGATGGTTCATTTTGCAGATGATCCTCTTAGTTTGGTATGAATGGATAATGTAGGATCAGCTAACTGTTAGCAGGACTTGGACAGCATACAACTTTGGGCAGATTTGTGCCAGGTGAAATGTAACGTAAGTAAATGGAAAATATGAAGTGTAGGAAGTAAAAATGGCAGATTTAAATACACAACAGGAGGTGTGACGCTTGAAAGTACTGATGAAGAGGCAGACCTGGGAGTCGTTGTGGACGCGTCACTATTTACATCAAGACAGAAATGTGATCAAAAAAGATAATTGGATGTTAGGTTGTAAAACACGATGTGTGGAGTGCAAGTCTAGGGAGATTACACTTAAAAAACGCACGAGTGAGGCCTCACCTGCAATACTGTGTTCAGTTTTGTTCTGCTTATTACAAAAAAGACATAGCAGCACTAGAGAAAGTCCAGAGGAGACACTCGGGCTGATTCTGGGATTACGTGGTTTGAGCTTTGATGAGGGATTGAAGGAGCTGAACCTTTTCAGTTCAAACAAGCAGAGGTTAAGAGGTGACATGGCTGAAGTGTTTAAAATTATGAAAGGAATTAGTACAGAGGATGATTCCCTGTTGTTATTTTAAAAAAAAATTTTGCAACAAGAACACGGGGACACAGTTGGAAGCTTGCTAAAGGCAGATTTTGCACAAATGTCAAAACATTTTTCTTCATGCATTGAACATTAGACACATGGAATAAATGAACAAATAATGTGGTGGAGAATAGGTCTTTAGGGACATTCAAATCTTGACTTGATGTTATTTTGGACAATCTAGGTGAATGTTGTTTGGCTGAAAGGCCTGCTCTCGTCACAACTGTTCTAATGTATTACAAAAAAAAAATGTATAAAGCAAATGGTCATATAAACCAAGCCAGACACCTTTTGCCTGAGGGGCCTCATTTGCTATATCAGACTGCTGTGAGGGGCGGCACGGTGGCACAGTGGGTAGCGCTGCTGCCTCGCAGTTGGGATACCTGGGGACCCGGGTTCGCTTCCCGGGTCCTCCCTGTGTGGAGTCTGCATGTTCTCCCCGTGTCTGCGTGGGTTTCCTCCGGGCGCTCCGGTTTCCTCCCAAAGACATGCAGGTTAGGTGGATTGGCGATTCTAAATTGGCCCTAGTGTGTGCTTGGTGTGTGGGTGTGTTTGTGTGTGTCCTGCGGTGGGTTGGCACCCTGCCCAGGATTGGTTCCCTGCCTTGTGCCCTGTGTTGGCTGGGATTGGCTCCAGCAGACCCCCGTGACCCTGTGTTCGGATTCAGCGGGTTGGAAAATGGATGGATGGACTGCTGTGAGAAGCCAGGGTACCAACTCTTACCTGGAGGAAATGACTGTCGTCCTCTGTCATTGAGAGCTCGGTCAGCATGGCGTTTCTTTTCATCAACTCTGCCATCTCCTTCTCCAGTTGTTCTGTGACTTCATTTGCCTTTTGTACATCTCTCTCCTTTTGCTCTCTAATCTGACTGATCAATTTCTTGCAAGTTTCCTCAATGCAGCCGATCAGATCTGTGAAGACCTTCTCAATTTCCTGCATCGCCCTCTCTGCAGATACCTAATTGGAAAAAGAAAATGGCTTCATTGACTATTTTACGCACAAGCATTTTTAGTCAGTAGATGCTGTAATAAGTATATAAGTTTAATATGTCACTGTGCTCTGCACAAAAATATTTTATAAATCCACTTTTCTTTCTACTCACATGTACAGCTAACACAAGGCCAGATTTAGCACACATATAAAAACTGCTAGACAAGCATTAGAAGACAAGACAGGGACAATCAGACATCAGTTCCTCAGATGCACCGAATTTTGTTACAGCAGCACAGTTACCAATTTCTTTCGTCACTTCAATGACTTAATTTAAGACCAGCTTCATATTTTCTTTTGATCGAACGCTCCATCGTAGATAAGGGATGCTCTTACGATAAAGGTGTATGACGGTGTGAGATGCAAAAAAAACATAAACAGTGCAAACGTCACTTCAGAATAATTCGGGTATTACCGTGTGGTCACGTATGCACAATAGAGAGACAGAGAGAGAGAGAGGTTAGGAGCATACGCTGATACTGCGCATTGCCACACCCACATAGAAAAAAAGGCCATGTGCTCAGTGGTTACTTTCTCAGGTGGGCGTTAGCATATCATAATCTCTTGGACCAATAGCGTGAGTTTTCCGCATTCAACTTATACGACCGACATTATAAAATGCTAGAAATTATACTGTAAAATCAAGTCCCGACTTATCCACGGGAGAATTAATTTGTGAGTATATACAGTAGCTGGGGTTTGGCAGTATATCCCCCTCTAGTGGGCAATTATTAGAAGTGCTTTTGCCACTTTTTGGGACTTGCATGTCTTGAGACTCCTAGACATGTACCTATGGAGAAAGATGGAAATGAACAGTTGGATAGATAAATCATCTAATGAAACAGTACTGGAAGGGACTGGTGAAAAAGGGAGCATGCGAGAAACAGTGAGAAGAAGGCAACAAAACTGGATAGGATGTGTACTGGGAGGAGAATGGACTATCGAAAACAGTGCTGGAGGATACACCGGAGGGAAAGAAATCAGAAGGTTAACTGAAAGATGGTAAATCATACCAAGACAAGAAGGCAGGATAAAGTGGAGAAGGTGAATACTGAAGAAACAGCAGCAGCCTACACAGGCTCTGGTCGCACACAGCTCTGACACAGAACAAGCCGGTTCAATAATGTATGTGCCAACTTTTGTTGAGGGTTGTGCATTTTAAAACTTATTTTGGAATTGTGTCTTTAATGTTAGCTCTGTCTTTCTATTCAATTAGCCCCGTTATCTGTCAACAAATGTAAAAATATTTGACATCTATTGCTGCATGGAGCTGGACAGTTTAACATCTGTGGCAGAGCAAAGGGCGCTCAGCAGGCTCCTATCAATTATGGAGAATCCACTGCATCCACTGAATAGTATCATCTCCAGACAGAAGAGCAGCTTCAGCGACAGACTGCTGTCACTGTCCTGCTCCACTGACAGACTGAGGAGATCGTTCCTCCCCCAAACTATGCGACTCTTTAATTCCACCCGGGGGGGTAAACGTTAACATTTAACATTATACATAGTTATTGTCCGTTTTTCACCTGCATTATTATCATTCTTTAATTTAATATTATTTATTGTGTCAGTATGCTGCTGCTGAAGAATGTGAATTTCCCATTGGGATTAATAAAGTATCTATCTATCTATCTATCTATCTATCTATCTATCTATCTATCTATCTATCTATCGCTCTATCTGTACCTTCAGCTCCTGTCCTCGGTATCCGCATATGTCTGAACCTCTCTTGACCGGTGCTCCCCCTGTCGAGTGTATTCCCATCAAGCCAGCTTCTCAGACTCTATTGTTATTTTTAAGGTGGCTTTCTCAATCCGCTTGTCAGCTTTTATATACTTTCCGTCTTTAAAGGCGACTCTCTGCTTGCCTCTTACACTTTTATTCATTATTGTGTCTCTCACTCCCTCACACTTTCGATCGTGTCACCAATGCCAAACTGACCAATCAGATTGCTTCGAGGTGCACACAGATCTTAGCATTTCCTTTAATTCCATTTTTTACAGTAAACATTTTTTTTTTATTAAACCTCACCTTAATGAGGCTCACGGCCCGTCTGATCTCTTCCATTTTATTTAGTCTTTGCTGGACTTTCATCTGGAATTCTTCCAACATCCATTCCAGCTTTTTCTGGTAGAAACAAAAGAGGGAAAAGAGATATGAAAATAATTTTTTCTCCAGGCCTGGAAAACAAAAATGCAGACTGCTTATATTAATTTTGCTCAAATGAACTATAAAGGAACTCGTTTAAAACTGAATTTACAGCACCCTTGAAACAATTTAACTAATGTACAGAGACAATTTACATTGAAAGTATCGCAATAACTTACAGTATGATTCAAATACATCTGTACATTCTTTCTGTAATGTACGAGCAATTTATAACTTTAATGTATCGGTTTTGTTATCCAAGGAGTTTATGATGCTTTCAGTTGAAAATGTTCAGACATGCTTTATGATTTAATGGTAAAAAGAATAATGACAAAAAAAACTCCCACTGAATCACCGCTTTTGGGCAGAGCCATCCATCAGTCATATGTGTGACATCACATGTCCTGGAGCCCATGTGTCAATTCAACATAAATAATGGCCCACCCAAAGGACTGAGAAGGCAACGATAAAGGAAGCGACGTCAAAAACTGAGACACAGCAAAAAAAAGAGAGACCGTTACGTCGGGTTGTCGGAGAATGTAACTTAGGCATCATTGCTGAATCAAAATGCTGCCCAGGACAACATCCACCCTTGGGATTGCTGATTTTCAATAAGCTTTGTAAGACGATATACAGTATATAAACTTTGCTATCTACTTCATTTTCTTTTATTTCTATTTCTGTATTTTAACAAATACCACATTGTCTTTACGTTTCTATAATTTATTTTTAGAATGACTGAAGTAAGAAAGCAAATATTTGGGCAACTGGTGCAGGGGAGAATACCATTTGCTCAACCCTGGCCCACTTCAATAGGAAGTACAAGTGTGGTAGAACTAAGACACTGTTGGCTGGTAAGTGGCATATAACCAAAAAATTTAATGAGCCTTTGTGTGTCTCCGGGACGCACATCAGTTGTTAATGCTAAAGACAGTGAGTTCCTATGAGGATTATGGAGGAGTGACGGCCATTGTAGGAATCACTCATTCGTACTTGGGTGGATGGGGTTTTAGGGCTGTTCAAATGTTTTGGAGACCTGAACAGATCAGCATTCCTGAACCTTCACCTTTCTTTATTTTCAGATATTGTATGATCGACAAAGTTTTTTGGTTCATTTTGTATCTCATTATTGTTTGGCTGCTAATTAAGGAAAAAGAAACAATTAAGGGGTCTGAGTCTTCAAGAGCAGATCAAATAAAATGAATTCAAAATAAGTTAATTAGCAGCAAAAGCAGGTCCCTAATTAAGGAAACAGAAAGAAAACCTGCAGCCACTGGGGCCCTTCAGGACCGGAGTTGGGGACCCCCCGATCTAGACCTTTACAACTGTAAGGCTTGTCCGTCCATCACACCTCTGGCCTTTGAAGCATGATCTTGGTCACAATGGACAGTTTACGCCATGACACATGAACAGTCACGCACCTCCATGTGCTCCCTCACATACACATCTGATGCAATAAGTGCAGCCGACCAAAAACACCGGTGCTCTGACACCAACGTGATCCTTCAATTGCATACCCCCATGCCCCCCCATGCAATCTGCACCTTAACATCAGCAGAATCAGGGTAATGGCTACTGAACGTCACCACACCAGAGAGCCTCCAAGTCCAGCCACTGTTCAGGGAGTGGATGTAGAGGTAGTAGGCCTTCATTTTATTATCTGTGGACATAAAGCTGATGTGATTGGCCAAAAAGCTGCAGTTTTGGCTCATCTGTCCACAGGACATTCTCTCAGAAGCAATGGGGCTTGTCAATATGCATTTTAGCAAACTCCAGTCTGGCTTTTTTATGTTTTTGTTTCAACAGTGGAGTCCTCCTGGGTCGTCATCAGACTCCTGGACTTTGACCTTGGAGTTCAGCTTGGGTATCTCTGGAAGTTGTTCTTGGCCTTTTTGTCTACCACTCTCACTATCCTCCTGCCATTCTGGGGTCAATTTTCCTCTTGTGGCCGCATCCTGGAGATTGGCTACATTCTCATGAACCTTAAACTTCTTAATAATACTAAGGGGCTCTGCCCCCTGCTCTCTTTACTCACTCACCCCCGGGTTTGGTTAACCGGATGTACAATTTAAAGAGATTGTTATTTTCATGGGAATTGTTACATATGCATTATTTTCACTTTTACTTTAAAGCATTAGTAAAAACAATATTTCGAATTAACTTTTCTTCAAGATCGCATTGAATTTTGATTCCGTGTTTGGACTCGCATCGTGACAACACAACGTATATCTGCCTGTGAGTGAATGTCGTTTCTCTCTCTCTAATAAATAAAACGACTTTCTCGAATGTTTGTCCATGCTCTTTCTTCTTCCCTTTGTCGTTGACGTGTCATCTAGAACAAATAAAATTATCGTCCTGATAAAATTTATAAGAGCTGAGAGTGCAGGAACTGTGTCTGTCAAAAGCTTTCACACAACTGAGGTTAGATGACCGTGGTCTAGTTTGAAAATAGTTATAAGTAGGGCGTGACTTGAATGAATCCCATGTTAAAAGTCTCCGTCTCACATATCGTGCCAATGTTGTTGGAATCTTTTAATTCTCACTGGCAACACGAATTAGACAATCTACAAGTCTCCGACGTAAAGTTTAAATCTGAACAATATATTCGATCTATTTTCGCTGTTCCATTATTTCACCGAGTATTAATTTCCATTTGTTTGCACTAATGCGATCTTTCCTATCCTTTTTTGAGACTTTCAAATTTTCATACTTCCATTATCTTTAACCTGCTGCGCATGTGTACCAGGCCAACATTTTTGAATTCTTTATGACGTTCTACTTTGTCATCTACTCTTTGTCCTTTATTTCTGGCCCCAGGCGTGGACTCGTCACACGGGGATGAATAAGTGTCTCTCCGAGAAAATCACGTCTCGTCTCCTTTCAAGATTTTTTTTTATAATAGAGAGATTTGCAAGTGTTATTACATGAACTTCAAGCTGCTTGGAGACTGATGGTCTTCTAGCCTCTGCCTTTCACATGGTTGTCTATCTTTTTCTTTCTACATCCTCAGACAACTCTCTCCTTTGATTCCTCTGGTCCATGTTCAGTGTGGGACACACGATGACACCAAACAACAGAGTGACGACTTTTCTCCATTTAAATCGGCTGAATGACTGAATGTACAATTGGAGACATTTGTGACACAAATTCAAAAGAATAGCTAGTTTGAAAAATCACTCGAATGTAATTATTGGATGATCTTTTCTAGGGGTACCTGCCAATGTGTCCAGGCCATTTTAGAATCTTTGCAGAAGAAGTAATAACTTTCTTTTTGGACTTGCTTTGCTTTACTTGATGACATATAAAAACATGCAGGTCTACAGGGGACAGTTGGTTTTCATTTCGTCACTTTTCACGAGGCAGAGAGCCACTTTTTCCAATGAGTTGTAAAGGGGCTAACAGATTTGCATATTTATTATGCTTAAACCATGAAACAATATTTTTTCATAATCATATACTGTATGACTACATTTAAACATTTTCTTGATTAATATGTTTTTCACAGATTATTTTATAATTATCTTACATTGTCATATGGGTACCGCGAATACAATTTTATTTGTATACGGCACAGCACTCCCAAAATGTTTAAGAAACACTGCTCTATGTAAGGCTGCCTGCTAATAACTGCGCCACCATGCCACCGCACTTGCGTAACTTACGTAGTGCTGAAAAAATGAATAGAAATAAAAAAGTTATATTTAAAAATGAGAGTAATGTACAGAAAACATAAACATACCCGTTTTTGGTTGATTTCTGACTCCATTTCCACTACTTCGTGATTGCTGTGCTCCATCACAACACACTGCATGCAGATGGCCGCCTGGTCCGTTCTGCAGTAAAGCTCCAACCCGTTGTGGTGCTTTGTGCATTGTCTCTTTTGGAGATCTTCATTTGGGTCGATCAGCTTGTGTTCCTTCCAGGCAGGGATCTGGTAGTGAAGCTGGATGTGAGTGTCGCAGAAGGAGGCCAGGCATGTCAGACAGGACTTCACAGCTCTGATCTTCGTTTCAGCGCAGGCGTCACAGCGAACCCCCCTTTTCGATCCTGGGTAATTCTTCGATGGAGAGGGTCTCACTTCCGTCGCCTTTAATTTGTTCACCACTTCGGCCAGCACGGTATTTTTACACAGATCCGGCCTTGGTGCAAAGGTCTTCCTGCAGTGAGGGCAGTAGCACACTCCGGAGTGGTCCCAGCAGTCTGTAATGCACTCCATGCAGAAACTGTGTCCACAATGGAGCGACACGGGCTCCTTGAAGGTCTCCAGACACACTGAACAAGTAATCTGATCCCGAAGTTCTCGCAGTTTTGCCTCTGCCATCGTCTGTCAAATCAACAACGTTTGGGGAAAGCGAACAAAATAAAAAAGAAAGCGAAGGCTACTTTTTCCTTCTAAGAAAGGGGCGGAGAATTAAAGCGAGTCACCAGGCACGCGCATATTACTGCAGCGACCTCACCGTAACAGGTTTGAAAAGGAAGACTGCTGTGGACAGAGAACAGATTGCAGAACAGTTTTTACTCGTAACAGCCTAAGAAGAAAAGAAAACACGAATGTAAGACAAAAACTGAAACTGAACTAGAACTATTTACAATGATCTATACACCTCTCATTATTATAGCCCTGAGAGACGTCGCAAAAAAAGTCCGATTTCCTACACAGAACCCACCCTATACTCCCGTGCTCGTGAGTCCCATATCCTTAAATCACACACCTTCCGGTCGTCCCCTGAACCGTCTAGAAATCCCCGCCTCCATTTCCAGTAAAGAAAACCGGTCAGGGTACCTTTCATTTTATTTCGTTTTAGTGTTAATTATATCCCCGACGGCAGATCCGCTCTCCGCCCTTCTTGCTAGACTCAACAGCTCCCCTTCCTCCGGACTTCACCCCGGCCGGGATGCTACATGACGTTATCGTACAGTGTGCGTGTATTAAAGCCCCCCGAACGCAATACAGCGTTCAAAACAGAACTGACAAACCTTTACCTTTTATAAGACATCCTGTCAATCAAGCTATACCTGAGACACGCTTCCATGTAAACACTGCGACTGCGACCCCATCAAAGAAACGTCCTGTGCTCGCCGTGAATGCTTTATCGGTTAAAGTCCATCTGGAACCGTGGGCGCCTCCCACCCAAAACACACACACACACCGTGACGCAATAAATGGACAAAGAATGAATATTAAACACACACACGCGTTTAATACAGGAGTGTCAAACTCAAGGTCCGCGTCATCCGTATTTAAAACCTGTTACACACTGCACGCGATGACTGATAGTTTTCTCAAAAGACCCCGCCCCCTTAACGTTCATTTCTTATATTGATCGTATCTGTAAACAATTTAGCCGGTTTACATTTACAGCAGCCATTTAATATGCTTTGTCAGTGTCCGATCGCTTTTAATTTGCGCAGCACGGCGCAGGCCGGCGTTACTTAAACTATGGCCACGTGATGTCAGAAGTTAGGTCGCGCGGAATTGTGACTCAAAACAGTACCGAATGGAGGTGTCGCGACCAGTCTCTAAAATGTGGAAAACCTTCAGACCCTCCCTGTCCCCTCCGGATGTTGGTGGTGGCTGAGGCAATGTGGGTCGCGAAGACATATAAAAAATGTAAAATTGGGCCCCACCTTCCACAGACAAGCAGATTTGGTGAATTGGTGCTGCTGTCTTGGTCAGTCTGCCTGTGTTTGGCCTGCGATGAACTGGCACCCTGTCCAGGGTTTGTTCCTACCTTGAACCCTATGGCGCAATAGGGACAGGCACCTGCAACTCTGGTCTGGATGCAGAGGTTTACAATAGGACATGACATCATAGTAGCTCTTTTGGAGCATTTTTAGCCACAAACTCATTCCACAATGTTATACTAAGAAGCACCTCTGGGGTTCTTTTCTGCTTACTGCTATCAGGCAATTCAATGCGTCCTCCTAAAGTACTCTTTAAATTAATTTTGAAATATCTGCACAATATAAATTTATAATAATATATATATACATTTTATTTATATATACTGTATATTACTGCTGTGCAGAGTGAAGGCAGAGCCTCTGCATTATTTCCCAGTTGATTCTGGGGTTCATCAGGGGTGGGTTCTGCTCCTATTCTGTTCAATGCTTGCATGCACTGGGTGTTAAGCAGGGTTGTGGGGTCCAGTGGCTGTGTGGCATCTGCTGGTGAAGAAAGATTCACTGATCTTGACTTTGCTGACGATATTGTGATCTTCATGGAGTCAATGGAGGCTCTGATCGGGGCACTCGAGAGACTGAGTGAGGAGTCTGAGTGTCTGTGCTTGAGAGTGTCCTGATAAAAACCAAGATCCAGGCCTTTAATGACCTTTTGGGCATAGCCATCAGCAGTGTGTCTGTCTGTGGAGAGAATGTCGACCTCGTCAAGAGGTTTACAAACCTCGGCAGTGACATTCATGTTGCTGGTGACTCTTCCTATGAAGTCAGTAGATGGATTGGGAGAGCATGGGGAGTCATGAGGTCGCTGGGAAGGGATGTGTGGTGCTCCTGATATCTTTGCAAAAGTCAAAGTCTTTAGAGTCCTGGTGCTCTCTGTCTTGTTATATGGATGCTGTCCAGTGACCTGAGATGAAGACTGGACTCCTTCGGTACTGTGTCTCTACAGAGAATCCTTGTGTACCTCTGGTCTGACTTTGTGTTGAATGAGCGGTTGCTCCTGGAGTCCCAAATGAGGCACATTACCTGCACCGTGAGGGAGCGTCAGTTACGGCACTACGGCCATGTGACGTGATTCCCTGAGGATGATCAGGCTCAAGGGATCCTCATTTTTGAGGATCTGAGCATCTGGACCAGGCCAGTGGGACATCCACATAACACCTGGCACAGCAGATAGAGGGTCATTTTCGGAGGGTGGGACAGGACCGTGTGTCTGCCTGGGGGGTTGCCAACTAGGATCCTGAGCTGTTTTGTCATGTGGTGGGTGCAGCAACACACTGTACCAGTGCATGCTCCCCAACCTGACCTGACCTGACCTGTGCTTCCACCCCACTCACGAATCACAAAACAAAACACTCCACAAAATGCACCACAAATACACAAATAACACATGTAAGAAAAGCATGAATGAAGACAAGAGTCCTATCTTTAACTATCCACAGTCATTAATGATCCTTTACAGTCTGTTCTTGTGAAGGATGCGCAGAGCCGTACCTCTGAAGTTTACATATCAGGAGAAGGTGGGAGCGGAAGATGCCATCATCTATATGCTACACCGATCCCTCTCTCACTTGGACAGAGGCAGTGGTGCTGTAAGAATTATGTTTCTAGACTTCTCTAGCGCCTTCAACACAATCCAACCTCTGCTCCTTAGGGACAAGCTGACAGAGATGGGATTAGATTCATACCTAGTGGCATGGATCGTGGACTATCTTAAAGACAGACCTCAGTATGTGCGTCTTGGGAACTGCACGTCTGACATTGTGGTCAGCAACACAGGAGCGCCACAAGGGACTGTACTTTCTCCGGTCCTGTTCAGCCTATATACATCGGACTTCCAATACAACTCGGAGTCCTGCCATGTGCAAAAGTTCGCTGATGACACTGCTATCGTGGGCTGTATCAGGAATGGGCTGGAGGAGGAGTATAGGGACCTAATCAATGACTTTGTTAAATGGTCCGACTCAAACCACCTACACCTGAACACCAGCAAAACCAAGGAGCTGGTGGTGGATTTTAGGAGGCCCAGACCCCTCATAGACCCAGTGATCATCAAAGGTGACTGTGTGCAGATGGTGCAGACCTATAAATATCTGGGAGTGCAGCTGGATGATAAATTAGACTGGACTGCCAATACTGATGCGCTGTGCAAGAAAGGACAAAGCCGGTTATACTTCCTTAGAAGGCTGGCTTCCTTCAACATCTGCAATAAGATGCTGCAGATGTTCTATCAAACAGTTGTGGCAAGCGCCCTCTTCTACGCAGTGGTGTGCTGGGGAGACAGCATTAAGAGGAAAGACGCCTCACGCCTGGACAAACTGGTGAGGAAGGCAGGCTCTATTGTTGGCATGGAGCTGGACAGTTTAACATCTGTGGCAGAGCGAAGGGCGCTCAGCAGGCTCCTATCAATCATGGAGAATCCACTGCATCCACTAAATAATGTCATCTCCAGACAGAAGAGCAGCTTCAGCGACAGACTGCTGTCACTGTCCTGCTCCACAGACAGATTGAGGAGATCGTTCCTCCCCCAAACTATGCGACTCTTTAATTCCACCAGGGGGGGTAAACGTTAATATTTAACATTATACATAGTTATTGTCTGTTTTTTTCACCTGTATTATTATCATTCTTTAATTTAATATTATTTATTGTATCAGTATGCTGCTGCTGAAGAATGTGAATTTCCCATTGGGATTAATAAAGTATCTATCTATCTATCTATCTATCTATCTATCTATCTATCTATCTATCTATCTATCTATCTATCTATCTATCTATCTATCTATCTATCTATCTATCAAATCCTGGGCAACTCTTATCATGCACCGTCCCTTACGCTGGCATGTCAGATCCTTCCCCAATTAACTTCACCCCACCGAAGGAAAGGAAAATGATTCTTCCTGAAATGAACCCCACTTCACCTGACTAACCTTCAGTGGGGAGTGCAGCTTTCCCTCTTGCTTTTATTTTTTCAGAGTCTTGACTTCTCCTACTGATCTGGCGCTCTCTTCCCTTCTTCTCCACCTTTCTCCTATCACGGCTGGTTGGCTCCTCCCCTTACAGTTGATTTGGTCCTCCGAGTCAGGTGCTTCTTTCCATGTGAACCATTGGCTGCTATTAGAAATCCAGACATTCCACCATTAACAGGACTAGGGAAAGACACAAACTGCCAACGACACCCCTCACATTTACACGACAACTGCTAAAAATAAACTACAGAGCCCCTGAGTAGGAGAGACCCAAGGTGATATTCAATAGAGAGAAACGTTTTATTATTGTTTTTATCGTGTACTTTAGCTGACATCATTACCTAAGGTGACTTCAAATATTCTACAATTGTATTTTGTGCACTTGGTGCTCAGGACAGCACAGAGCGCAGAGGCCAGAGTTGAACTGTCAGCCTTGTAAGTAAAGTCCCCGGGTGCCACACCTTCTTTTATTATGACACAATGTTCCACTGATGTTGTTCCTTCATGTGAGTCACACGGCACTACTTAACCTCCAGTACACTCATCAGCGTGTCAGTTTGGCTCCTTCCACACAGGGATGATGGCAGTGATCATTGTACTGCCTCAAGATCATTTTGTGTGCGCCCTGTGCCTGGAGACCCTGAAGGAGCCCGTCACAATCCCCTGTGGGCACAACTACTGCCTAAAGTGCATTAGAGACTGCTGGCAGCACACTCAGCAACACTACAGATGCCCTCAGTGTACAGAAAGCTTTTTTTCAAAACCCACCCTTTCCAAAAATCCCTTATTAGCTGATATACTAGAAAAACTGAAGGCACCAGAACATGACTCAACTTTACCAGGCACCATTGCAGGTCCAGGTGACGTCCCCTGTGATGTGTGCTCAGAGAGAAAGCAGGTAGCCATCCAGACCTGCTTAACCTGCCTGGCCTCCTACTGTGAGACTCACCTCCAAACTCACCAGGAGTGTGAAGCGCTCAAGAAACACAAGCTGGACAAACCCACCAGAAACCTGCAGCAGAGGATCTGCTCAAAGCACAACAGCCTCCTGGAGATTTACTGCAAGACCGACCAGTGTGGCATCTGCCATTTGTGCGTTGTGACTGAGCACAAGAACCACACCTTGGTGATGTCCGACACAGAAAGAGAAGAGAAGCAGGTGAGCAGGGCTTTGGGTTTTTTAGTAAATGGGTGAGAACAGCTTAGTTGAAATGTGCTGCTCGTTTCAGTTGTGCTGATAAATGTCATCTTTGTACTTTAAAAAAGTAAAACCTTTGACTCTGGAAGTCACAAATGGAGGCCTCCTAAGAAAAATGGGAGTCTGCTCTAGCCTTTCTTCTATAGTCCCTCTGTGTTCTGAGACCAGTCCAATCTGACATTGATGTGAACCCCCAAGTACTTGTAGGAATGGACCAACTCTACAGTACATCCACCTCTACAAAGTGACCAGACATGTTCTCAAAGTTCTCCACCTGACTCCTCTCCTTTGTTTCATCCCCCTTATTAATAAACCCCACAAGTGCAGAATCATCTGAGAATTTCTGCAAGTGACATGACCTGGTGTTAATATTTACAGTCGGAGGGGTACAGAGGGAAGAGAAAAGGAGACCAGACTGTTCCTTTTGGTGCTCCAGTGTTTCTCACACAGTCCTTTAACATCACAAACTGCATTCTTCTTAATGGAGACCCCATTGTCCAGGGCACCAAAGGCTCACCCACCTGTGTATACCTGAGCATAGCCCTTAACAAGTATGACTGAACAGCTTTTAGATTTGTTATTGTTTGAGGGAACCCACTGTCATCTCTTATGAACTGTTCTTGGTACCACTCAGATCACCATCTTACATAGCTCTCCCACTCATGTAGAATTATTACATGAAAACATTCAAATCTGTGTGCTTTTAAACATGGTACACACACATGAACAGACCTGAATTAATGTGTATCTGCATACACCTGAGTGAATTGCTCCATAGTGCTGCCAAGAACCTGTACATGGAATATGTAGTACATAGTTGACACAGCCCGTGAAACACAGAACTATTAAAAACATTAAGTATCTTTTTTTTTTTTTGATGTACCAGTTCCAGATGATGCAAGTACAGCCGTGGCCAAAAGTTTTGAGAATGACACAAGTATTGGTTTTCACAAAGTTTACTGCTGCAGTGTTTTTAGATCTTTTTGTCAGATGTTTCTATGGTCTACTGAATTATAATTACAAGCATTTCATAAGTTTCAAAGGCTTTTATTGACAATTACATTAAGTTTATGCACAGAGTCAATATTTGCAGTGTTGACCCTTCTTTCTTTTTCAAGACCTCTGCAATTCGCCCTGGTATGCTGTCAGTCAACTTCTGGGCCAAATCCTGACTGATGGCAGCTAATCCTTCCATCATCAATGGTTGGAGTTTGTCAGAATTGTTGGAGTTTTGTTTGTCCGCCGGCCTCTTGACCACAAGTTCTCAATGGGATTAAGGTCTGGGGAGTTTCCTATTTCTATGTTTTGTTCCCAGAGCCACTTAGTTCTCACTTTTGACTTAAGGCCTGGTGCTCCATCATGCTGGATTGTTCATTGTTGGTCACCAAACTGTTCTTGGATGGTTGGGAGAAGTTGCTCTTGGAGTATATTTTGGTCCCATTATTTATTCATGGCTGTTTTCTTAGGCCATATTGTGAGTGAGTCCTCTGCCTTGGCTGAGAAGTAACTCCACACATGAATGGTCTCGGGATGCTTTACTGTTGGCCTGACACAGGACTGATGGCAGCGCTCAAAAATCCAAATTTGGGGACCATGGCCAGGAGACTCCTCAGAACTTAATCCCATTGAGAACTTGTGGTCAATTCTCAAGAGGCAGATGGACAAACAAAAATCCAACAATTCTGACAAACACCAAACATTGATTGTGACAGCATGCCAGGGCGAATTGCAGAGGTCTTGAAAAAGAAAGAAGGGGCAACACTGCAAATATTGGCTCTTTGCATAAACTTAATGTAACTGTCAATAAAAGACTTTAAAACTCATGAAATGCTTGTAATTCTACTTCAGTATACCATAGAAACATCTGACAAAAAGATTTAAAAACACTGAAGCAGCAAACTTTGTGAAAACCAATACTTGTGTTGTTCTCAAAACCTTTGGCCATAGCTGTACAGAGATTTTCATCTTCAGTAGTTTTCAGTAAGTTGCCATTTGCACCAATCTTTGTTCTTTGTAAAGGAGATGGGCACATAAGACCAAGCAGAAGAAACCAACTTCAAATATGTATGTTAAAATAAAATTCACAGAAGCAGATCAGAGCACAGAAAAGTCACGGGCTCCTTGTGTCCTCCAGCTTCATCATTTCCTGCCGTACATTTTCTACTCTGCTCCCTTACAGGTGGAGGTGAAGGCGACACTTTTAGAAGTGAAACGAAGACTAAATGAGAGAGAGAAGAAGCTGTCGGAGATCACGGCAGCTATGGCTATGCTTCGGGTGAGTTCTAGTGGGAAGCCGGCACAACAGACAGCATGGCTGGCATCCTTACACCAAGCAGTCAGGATTTAAAATAGTCATGCCAAGACAATACTTGTAAAATTAAAACTTTTATCTTTGACACAAAACCTGAGACATAGAAGGAGGTGGGACAAGCATAACCAGAGCCCAGTCAATGTTTGGGACACAGACACATTCTTTCTTGATTTCCCCCTCTGATCCACAGTTTAAAATCAAGTAATTCAGATGTGATTAAATTAAACATTGCAATCATTCATTTAAGGGAATTTGGATACATTTCGGTCACAGCTTGTAAAAATGACAACACTTTTTCTACATGGTCCCCCCACTTCAGGGCACCATAGTGTTTGGGGCACAGCAATGGCAGGTCTATTAAAGCCATTAAATTTAGGACTTTTTCACATATCCTTGCCTTCAATGACTGCTTCAAGTCTGCGATTCACAGATATCACCAGGTGCTGAGGGTCTTCTCTGTTGATGCTCTGCCAAGCCTCTCATGCTGCCATCTGAAGTTCTCTCTTCAGCATATAGAAGGCCTGCTCAATTGGATTTAAATCAGGTGACTAGCTTGGACATTCAAGAATTCTCTTCTGTTTTAGCTTTGAGAAACTCCTGTGTTGGGTTAGCATGTTTGGCTCATTATCATCTTGTAGGATGAAGCACCATCCAGTGAATTTGGAGGTATTCACTGGAACTTGAGCAGATCAGATGTTTCTATACACCCCAGTATTCATTATTGATACCAGTTCCATTAGTAATGAAGAGATGTGTGCCAGTACCTGTAGCATCCATACATGCCTAAAGCCATAACACTCCCACCACCACCATGTTTAACAGATGAGGTGGTCTGCTTTGGATCTCAGGCAGTTCCTTTTCTTCTCCACACTCTGCTCTTGCCATCACTCTCAAGCAGGTTCATCTTTGTCTTATCAGTCCACAAGACCTTTTCTCAGAATTCTACAAGCTCCTACGTCCTTTATCACAAATTATAATCTGTCCGTTTTATTATTGTGGCTAACGAGTGGTTTGCATCTTGTAGTGTGGCCTTTGTATTTCTGTTCATGACATCTTCTGCTGATAGTGGTCTTTGACACACACATCGGCCCCCTCCTGACTGTTTCTGATCTGCCAGAAAGGCATTTTGGGCTTTTCTTTATCATAGTGAGGATTACTCTGTCATCAGCAGTGGGGGTCTACTTTGGCCTAATAGTCCCTTTGTGATAACTGAGTTCACCAGTGTGGTCTTTCTTCTTGCTGATATTCCAGACTGTTGATTCAGGTCATGTAAAGTATTGCTGATGTCTTTAATGGTTTTATTTTAGTTTTTCAGCCTCATATTGGCTTCTTTGACTTTCATCGACACAGCTCTTGTCTTCATGTTGAACAATGGCAACAACAGACTCCAAAGGGTAGAAGCAGGCAGAAATATCTTATGAACCAATGAAACACACCTGAGGATTCACAAACACCAATTGTCCCAAATATTATGGTACCCTGAAATGTGGGGACCATTTAGAAAAAGTGTTGTGACTGAAATGTAAGCAATGTACACTTTAATCTGGTCTGAATTGTTTGATTTGTTATTTTAAACTGTGGAACTGAGGGGTAAATTGAGGGATAAAGTGTCTTTGTCCCAAACATTATGCAGGGTTTGTGATGGTAAGCCTTGCTGATTGTACTTACCATATTGTGTCCTGAATCCAAGAAAGTCCCGACGTGTCTTTTCTAAGTGGGATCACCCTTAGGGTACACACCAGTATCTCAGTCTCAGTAATGTGTACTTTCATTTTGTTTTGAATACAAGACAAGAACCAGTGCAGTTTTGGGAATGAAAATAGGATTGTGCAGAGAAAAAAAAAACTGAAGGATCTAAGTGAAGTTACTTCTCTGTTGAATCAGATTTCTGCATCCATGGAAATACAAGAAACTGAGAATCGATTCAGTGATCTGAGGTGGTCCATTGAGAGAACCTGCTGGAAACTGACCGAGCAGATCAGAGAGGTAGAAAGGAAAGAAATAGAAAAAGCTGAAGCAATCAAGCAGCAACTAGAGAAGGAGTCTGAAGAGCTGGAGAGGGGCCACACTGAGCTCAGTGAACTTTTAAAGACCGATGATGATATTCAGTTCCTCAAGGTGAGTGACAGACATCAGAGTGAATCCCTTTTGAGCAAAGATGAGGGCAGCGAACAAGATCTCTGGGTCTCTGCTTTTTTTAGGGAACTAGGGGGCTCTGACCCCTGCTTGCTTCGCTCGCCTACGCGCCAGCCACTTCACATCTCTACCACTCATGTATGTGGATTTCACTTTCACCAAACAACAAATCTTTTAATTCTCATGGATAGGCCTCTTCATTGGGAAGAAACACTACTTGTCCCTGATGGTAACATGAATTAGACGATCTACAAGTCTCCAACTTAAAGTTTAAAGCCAAACAATATCTACATACTTCTGTCATTTCACCTATGTCCAAATATTCAATCTCTCTTCGCTTTTCCGTTATTTCACCGAGTAATAATTTCCATTTGTTAGCGCTAATGCGATCTTTACTATCAGTTTTTTGAGAGTTTTGAATTTTAGTATTTTCATAATCTCTAATGTGCTCTGCATGTGTATCGCGCCAAAGTTTTTGAACCTCTTTACGACGTTCTACTTTGTCTTCTACTCGTTGTCTTTTATTTCTGACCCCGCTTGCAGCTGAGAGCGCAGGAATTGTGTCTGACAACAGCATTCACACAAATAAGAAGTGATTGGACCGTGGGCATGGTTGTAAATATTTGAGAGGAGGGCGGGGCTTGTCAAAATCTCTTAGCAAAAAGTCTCGTCTCGCTGGACCTGAAATTATCTCTCGTGGGACTTGAAATCATCTCTGAGAAAGTCTCGTCCCATGATTTCCTTTTAAAATAGAGAGATGTTTAATTTTCATACGTTCATAGGGTCATTGTTGTCACACATTCAGAGCACAGTGAAAGTCTTACTTGAATGCATTAATCAACATGCAACATATCGCCACACCATCAGTAGTGAGTAGAACTACAGCGGGAATAATAAGTATTGAACGTGTCAACGTTTTTCTCAGTAAATATATTTCTAATGGGACTATTGGCATGAAATTTATACCAGATGTCGGTCACAGCCCAAGTAATCCACACATACAAAGAAATCAAAACAAGTCCATAAATTAAGATATGTGTCATAAAGTGGAATGACACAGGGGGGAAGCATTGACCACGCTTACTGACATTTATTTAATACTTAGTAGAAAAGCCTTTGTTGGTAATGACAGCTTCAAGACGCCTCCTGTATGGAGAAAAGAATTGCATGCATTGCTCAGGTGTGATTTCGGCCCATTCTTCCACACACACTGTCTACAAATCTTGAAGGTTCCGGGGGGCCACTTCTATGAACTCTGATCTTCAGTTCTTTCCATAGATTTTCAATGGGATTCAAGTCGGCTTATTGACTGGGCCATTCTAGCAGCTTTATTTTCTTTCTCTGAAACCAATTGAGAGTTTCCTTGGCTGTGTGTTTGGGAAATGTCCACCCTCGTTTCATCTTCAGCATGCTGGTAAATGCGAAGGTCTTGAGAGAGCTCTTTGCTTTTACCCATCATGAGATGTTTCTTGTGTGACACCTTGGGAATGAGAAACCTTTTTATAGGCCATCAATTAGGACTAAACCAACTGATATTAATTTGCACTGATAGGTGGATCTCAGGATAGGCGGATCTCAGGATTGCTTTCTAAATACTGACAGATGTCAACTGGTTTTCTGGCTTTCCATGCCTTTTTGCACCTCCTTTTCTTAATGTGTTCAATACTTTTTCCCTGTGTCATTCCACTTTATTACACATAACTAAGTTATGGACTAAACATATTTATGTTGACACGTTCAATACTTATTTTTCCCTCTGTATGTTACCTTGAAACATCTGTCTTCCTTAGCTCAAAGAGTTACCTTCCCACAAGACATTTGTTTTCCTTACTTTAAATAGAACAAGAACACCTGGGATTATTACGGGGAGCTCCTAATGGCTGGAGGCAGCTCTACTGTCAAACTAATGAAACTTAAACTTCAGGGCCCCAGAAACATTTGGGGTGTATACTACTGTATACTCTATACAGTATATACTATATACTCTACTGTATGAGAAGGGCTTTTCAAAACCCTGTGTTGGAAACCAGGGCATCAGCGAGCCCCAGACCCCCAGCATGAACACACACAGAGCCTTGGGTTTAAATAAAGGTATATTTATTGCATCAAAATACACAATACCTCCACAAGTTAACAAAAGCACAGGTTTCTCTCTCCATAATCCAATTCTTCTCCACAATTTCTCTCACCACCGCACTGCCCTCCTCCAGTTGAGTGTTGCTCCATGTCCTCCTAGCTCCAACTCACCTGGAGAAGGGAGTGCAGTCCCTTTTATTAAGGACCCGGGAGTACTTCCTGAAGGAAGTACTTCCGGATCATACAGAAGTCCCATTTTAGGGAGTGCATCTCCTGACAGCACCCCCTTGTGGCACCCATGGTCCCCAGAAGGGCTGTAGTGCTGAACTACATCACCCAACATTACCTACTGGTTCTCATGTAGGTGCTGATACAGAGGTCTGCTGCCATCTCCTGTTTTGGGGGAAATGAAAAGTTGCCAGCAATATCTTCCACTTCTGGTGGGCTGTCCGGCCATCTCCTCCGGCCATCACTTCTGTGTCTGGCTTCTCCTTTCCTCTTGGTCGGGTTGCCCATCTGTCTGCCCAGTCTTCTGTCTGGGTAAGAAACCATCCCCTTCTCTGTTCGGGATGCCCGTCTAACCCGTGTAGTATTTACAACCCCTATGTGTAGTGATTCCATTTTTTAAAATATTCTGTCTTGGAACAGCCCCATTGAGGAAGATATTAGTGGTTACCTCTGACCTCGTTGGAAGTTGTGGAGGGGCCTCCCCATAACAGTTCAAGCTTCAAGCTTCAGGGCCCCAAAAATGTAGGTTATGGGACACTTCCATTCTCTTTAATGTCACCTTATTTTATTTTATTTTATTATCTTCTTCTCTTCTCATATAGAATTTCTCATCATTCTATGTCATACCTGGAGATGAAGATGCACTCCGAGTCACAGTCGATGTCAAATTCTCTGCTGAGGATCAAAGGAAGGAAATGTCTCATTTAAAAGAATATCTGGACAAGATCAGTCAGTGGAAATTTGAGAAATGCACCCAATATGGTAACTTTTACTGTCTGAAGTTTTCTATGGTTTAATTTTTTCTTTCATTTTAATCATGCAGTAATTGCATAAACTGCAATGGTTCAAAGTATATGTACTGTAACACTGAAAATATACAGTATACGAAGGAGGACCCAAAATTCCTGGGGAGTTATAAAAAAAAAAACCTTTATTATAAAAACTTACAGCAATTCCCATTAAGTTACCTTTCAAATACTCTCCTTGAGATGCAATACACTGGTCCCAGCAGTTATCCCATTCCTGTTAACATTTCCTTCACTCGTCTTTTGTTAGCATGTCTAGAGCCCTCTCCAACCCTAACCTTAACCCTAATTATGGAATTACATCCTCACTGTAGGTATTGCGTAAAGATGCTTTTTGAATATGCCTTGATACGCCTTGAAATGGTCATATTTACAAGAATGTAGTGGACTGGTCATGATGCGAGTAATGTACATGGCTGTAGGTGTCACGTTGATGATGTCTTCAGTACTGTGCTTACGTTTACAGATTCAGAGTGAGACCGTATATATATTTAATGAACAGGACCAGGAGCTAAACCTAGTCAAGCTGAGGTCAGAGCGGGGAATCAAACCAAGCAACGCTACATTGAAATCTCAGACCGAAAACCAAAGACCAAATGACAGAAGAAAATAATCTAAATACCAGGAGGATAAAGAAAGGATTTTTCTTGCATTAATCCATCAAGCTCGGATACGGAGTATACGCCTGTCCTGTCCTAAATACGGTCTCACTGATGACGCCACATGCATTGCACTTCTCAAAGAATTCTAGGATGCGATTGCCATTGGAACACCCAATGTTGAAGCTCCAGACAGAAACTCATTTATATCCCCATTCACATGGGAAACTAATGTCATTTTAGAATCCTTGTAGCGAGCTGAGTTATTTTAATAAGGACTAGGGGGCTCCGCCCCCTGCTCGCTTCGCTCACCAACCCCTGTGTTTGGTTTACCGGATATACAATTTTTTTTTTGTATAGCCCAAAATCACACAAGAAGTGCCGCAATGGGCTTTAACAGGCCCTGCCTCTTGACAGCTCCCCAGCCTTGACCCTCTAAGAAGACCAGAAAAAACTCTCAAAAAAAGCCTTGCAGGGAAAAAATGGAAGAAACCTAGGGAAAGGCAGTTCAAAGAGAGACCCCTTTCCAGGTAGGTTGGACGTGCAGTGGGTGTCCAAAAGAAGGGGGTCAATACAATACAATACAATACATAGAACAGAATAAATCCTCAATACAGTATAAAAATAAAAATTCTAGAAGTACGGAGTAGAATTTCACATTAGATGATATCACATAATATGATTTGGATTTGTTTTAAGTCCTGGAGACCTCATTCATCAAGCTGCCTCCCCCATTTTGCCATTCCACATCTGAAATAGCGCTAATCCGATGAAAGGACCCCTCATTCCCACATCCCCAGTCATCAGGGATGACTTTACCTTAGGCAGGCAATCTACAATTTAAAGAGATTGTTATTTTCTTGTGAATTGTTACATATGCATTATTTTCACTTTTACTTTAAAAACTTTTGTAAAAACAATACTTGTTTCTTTATTTCCTGCCCAGTGCGTGGTTACATCTCTTTCTTCCCAGACGTATAATACTGCTCGTGTTGTGAAGGGTGTTGTGGCTGAACGTACGCTAAGGATATGCCTTTGGATAATTTGCTGTCTTTTTGCTGCTTGCTAGCTGCCTCTTCTGCCTGTCGCATGTCGTTGTTTTAAGAGCTCTGCTAGCTTAGAGGTCTGTTGACTTGTTTTAAATGATGGCTCACTGCCTGGTCTTACGTGACGTTTTAAAAGCAAAACCTGTCTTTTATTTCTGGCCGCGGGCGTGGCTGAATTCTGTCTTGCTGGATGTATAACGCTGCTCGCGTTCGGTTGGGGTAGCTGCTGTCGTGCTGCCCTTCGATGTTTTTAAAGCCTGTACAGCCGCTGTCCTTTTTGCTACGGCCCTGGGACAATCTCTTGGCACCAAGTCACATGTTTACGGTCCCCGCGAGATTCACCGTGACAAGTCTCCTTGATCTCGCGGGTCTTTAAAATGTCTTTCGAGATTATCACGTATCGTAGCCTTGCATTTGCTTTCCATTCCAGGATTTTCTTTTATATATAGAGAGATAATCAGGAGAAAAGAAATGGTCAGAACATAGGAAAAAAATTCAAAACCTGGGGGATCGTAAACCCAAGGCAACAGGCAAAAGTCAAGGTCCCAAATATTCAAGAACAAAAAGTACCAAAAGTTCACAAAAAAGAATAAGCAGTCTAGCACAAAGGCATGCAAGAGTAGATCCATAAACTCGGACTGCTTCAGGCTCAAAATGAGAACTTGCAAACAAGGCACGGAAACTTAATTCTTACATGAAAAGCAAATTCTCTGACCTCAAAAACGTTTACTTATTTGACTGATGCCTTGATCTAAGGCAACTTCCAACATGATACAATTGGCTCCATTTCTTTTGTTTTTTTCCAGTTGGAGCACAGGAATGGTCAAGTGACTTGCTCATGGTCACACACGATTTGAACACACAACCTAAGGGTCTGAAGTCCAAAACCGTAACCACTACACCACACTGCCTGCCCTGGTAACGAGTGCCTGATTATAGATATTCACCCCGGAAAAGGAGCAAAAATGATCAAAATAATCCTTCCATTCCACCTTGATGGATACTGTGTCTGTCTGTGTTCAAGAGATCCCACAAGAAATTAATTGGAAAATAAGCACAGATTACAATCCTGCTGAGGGCAGTTACACTTCACTGTGTCACCAGGCAGGTGCTTACATATCATACAGAATAAGAACAGCTGCTCTATATAATAACTACCATGATAAAGACCTGACTTTATACAGCAGTGAAAGAATATTTTGAAATTTTGTTTTATCAAGCAATTTAAAAACAAATTTTTAAAATCGCAATTGAGTTTTCAGGACCTTCCTCTTTGCCAGGACCTCCCAAATGCCACCATGGTGTCCATTCAGGTGTCTACAGTCTCAAGTTTGAAAACTACTGGCTTAATTATTGCATAATCCAACATTTCGGGGGTTGACTCTTCTTGTATTCAATGACAGACACTGGACCACCGGCCTAATAACTTCTACTTTGCTGTGCTTTGCAAGTGATGTAACATTCAAGCCAGGCCTGTAAGAACATCTCGAATTATTGATCTGTAAAGATGGCTTGAGTGGACTGAACATCAAGCTTTCCATTCACCTATCCCACTGTTAAATAATTTTCTAGAATAAATGAAAAAAGAATAAGAGGAGTGCATGTTTAATGCAGGACTACACTGGGAAAGATAGCAGGAGCACAAAAGAAGCCAAAGGGACACGCTTGTGTATCTCATCGCCTATCAGCCCTCTTACGATCACAGCAGCTTTACAGATCACTAAACCCTCCATTTCTGTATGTCAGTTTGTGATCAAAATGTATGTCATAATTTGAACATGATGGTTATGCAAGTCTGACTTTTTTATTTTTATATTTCTGTCTTTCTCTTTTTCACTTAGGGAGTGAATCTCCAGTTTTCATCCTGCAGCCTTGAGAACCACAGAACACAAAGTAGATTTTGTGTACTTTTTAAGCAATTTTCCCATTTTTTTTTCCACATTGCACCCTTCACACATGGTATGGATATATTAAGGGGAACATCTAGGGAAGTCCATGGGATCTGAATGTTGAGTTTTGAAGTTCACAAGTGAACAGCGGAAAGTAATAAAACAAGCCAGTGATGAACTGCTGATTCACCGGAGCGGAGCAGAACTCATGTCATCTTCTTCTGCTTTGTGACTTTTAGTTAACGCAAGAGATAAGAAGGAATGTGCTGCTGCTGTCAGTCCAGCTATTAGGCAGTTATGCTGGAAAATGAATTCTGGAACCTTGAGAAACAGTGACGTTGTCAGCTGTTCCTTCTGACAATAAATAAATAAATGTGTCCAAGAGAGGCCTTTGCAGTTTTTATACAATAGGACAAAATTTAATTCCATGTTGAATTCATACACGTGATTGAGGTGGCACCGTCATTAGCATCATCATCAAGTTTTGTTAAAACTCCTGGCCTTTGTGTGTCTGGAGTTTGCATGTTCTTCTCGTGTCTCTGAGATTTTCTCTCAGTTCTCCAGTTTTGATCAAGTGAGGTGAACTGGTGGGCCTTGCTGACTCTTTATGTGTGAGACTGGTGTGAGCCCAATAATGCTAGAATTTGCGCTCCATCATCCGTTAATTTGGATTAAATGTGTGAGGATTAAACAGGCTTGAAAACTGGTGGATAGATAGAGTAGTCCATCACTCTATAATATTAAAGCAAAATTGGTTTGTTGCAATGTCTAGCAAAGTGCAGAAACTCAAATATGTGAGATTTCCTACCTAATTTTTATTTTGTTTCTTCTTCAGTCACTAAGCGCATCATCCTCAAACATCCCGGAAGTACTGTGGGCTTCCGTCCTCGTGACTCCGAAGTACTTCCAGGTTGTAAGAAAAGTAAGAGTCCCCAGGTCCTTTTTTTAGCTCCCACTGGCGGCCCCCACGGCACCCAACAGGGCTGTGAAGTCAAACTCCATCTCCCATGAAGCCCTGTGGGAATCCGGGGTACATTTACCATCCAGGGGAGCTGCCACCTAGTGTCCTGGGGTAGGCAGTATCCTGGAAAAGTTGCCCTTCTCCATTCTACCCATCCTGGGATGTTCCGGCCAGATTGAGCTGCCGGCCGTCTCTAACAATATATATGTAATTCTTTAATCTAATGTGGGAGCCCCTTTTTGTGGAACCTGGTTAAGCAGCACCATATTCTTATGGTCCATGGTAAATCCAGCTATGGAAAATTTCTATGGTGCCCCCTTTCCTTGATAACCTAAGGAGCATGCGCCCTGTTGTGTACAGAGCTTGCGCACTTTCACAAATGGCACTCACTCCACATAATGAGACTTTACATGAAGCGCATATACATCATAACTTTCATAAATGGTGCCCCTGAAATGACGGCGCCCTAGGTGGTCCTCTATGTCGTGTAATGAATGGATTGACAGGCTTTGCACACAAGTGTTTTTAGGAAATATGCATGGAAATCAGACTTTTCATGAATCAAAAAGCGGAAGCGGTAACGGAATTGAGTGAACCCAGATAAAACTGGGATCTTGCAGTTATGGTGGGAGCACTTGAATGTTCTCAACCCCTCAAGGTCTAAACAAACTTGTAACAGAATATCATGACATGCATCTGTGCATTTCAGCAAGAAACTAAATCAAGAGGCATAGCTTGCAGAGAACAATCCTGCATATTCCCCTTCTCTGAGGGACATCAGAGCGCAGGCAGGACTGAAATTAAATAACACGGCTGAACACTGAGTTTAAGCAGCGTTTTCAAGCCCTGAATCATCTTGAGGTGTTAAAAGTCGCTGTTCACCATAAACCCATCTGACGTGCCAGAGAGGACCTACAAATGGAATTAACTGATTTAGAGTGCAATGCTGTGTTGAAGGATATGTTTGCCAACACAAGTCTGAACACAGTTTATATGTGTCTTGGACCAAAAATGCCCAAAACTGACAACTGTTGCCTCAATGATTTTGTGTGTTCTTGGAAGTACTGACACTTGTGAGCAGATGCCTTCTATTATGAACACAAATACGTCAAAAGTGCACTCTTACCTTAAATGACAAGATGAAAGCTGCACTCTGCAGATTTTGATGAGCTGGTTAAAGTCAAAATAGTTCAGTATCAGGGAGTTCTGTTTAAGTAGCTTTGGCTCATTTATTTGTGTTTTCCCGAAGTTAACTCAAAGTGAATGTGCAGTAATCTGAAAAAAATATATTGTTATTCTGTCAATAGCACTGCCACTAAAGGGGCTTAGTAGTAGATTTATTTGCACAATGTTCAGAGAAATAAAGTTTATGAATACAAAGTGATAATTACTTTTTTATTTTTTATATTCACACCAATTGTCTAACAAAGATTATTCGAATAAATGCTATAATTTTAGGCACATACTAAGTAATGACAATTAATTGGATTTTTGCAAGGTGATATGGCCTCCTTTTATGAAATTTTTAAACAGTGTGGTGCCCATTCCCAAACGAGTCTGTCACCCTTGCACTAAGCAACAACAAACCACAATTATTAAAAAAACAATAACTGGTTATGGGACTTTGCATTTATGGAGTTACACAAGGCTGGATTAAGACCTTTAGTGGCCCTAAGCATTTAAAAGATGTTGGTGCCCCCATATACAGTATATGAGCTGCACTCACTCTCAGTGGACAATCCAAATTGGCATCTCCTTCAGTACTCACAGTTTACAGTGCTGCCACCTCTGCCAGTAACCGCTGCTTCCCCAGGGTGCTTTGAACTTTCATTGGATATCACCATTCTGCGGGATCCACATTCATTCCAGTGGCCTCCCTGTCCATCCCTGTCTGCTCCAATTGTATGGCATACACAGAATTCACCACACAGCAGAACCTCCTCTCAGCCCTCAGCCCTGCTCCTATTAAAACTGCTCAGCAGAGTCAATGCTCCCTGTCCTGTTCCCCCTGCGAAGTACTCATCATGCTCCAAAAAAACTCAAACGAGCAACCACTTTCTCTGAGTTTCGTTTTACAACCTCCTTTAATACAACTTGAATTGTTAATTCACCACACTGCCGCTTGTAATGATCGAATTTGGTGAGCTCATGCACTCCTCAGCGCATCTTGTACCAGAGTAACTTAAAACACCGGGTTGTAGTAGAAACTTTAAAATCATTAATAAATGAAACAATTGGAACAACCCAGCTTCTCGTTTCACCACAAGAAGTTAAAGATCAACTCCACAGCTTGTTTGAATCTGACTATATACAGCAGATAGCTGATCCCTGTCTACCAGCTCACCCACTTGGCCAGTGCTAATTAATGATGAGCCTCACAATTTGCATGAAATTTAGTTTGCAGCAAAGCTCTGAAGCTCCACAAAAAATAGAAAATCCCTAAGCAACTTGCATTTTGCTTTCAAAAACTTCATGGCACTGACACAAGAAGAAAGCTTTTTAGTCCTGTCTAGAAGTATTTCTGTGCATTAATTCTGTACGTGTCTATTTAAATAAAGATCTGAAGCGAAAAAAATGTGTAGACATTTTGTTGTTCTCACTTTGCCAGTTAAGATAAGACTGCAATTCTAAAGATGCACCGGAGACAGAAAAGATACCTGAATCCCAAAAACGCTAGAAGAATGCATATTCTCAGTCTCTTCTGTAGGAATAACAAAAAAGGAAAATGTTGGTTTCTAGGTAATAGATAGATAGATAGATAGATAGATAGATAGATAGATAGATAGATAGATAGATAGATAGATAGATAGATAGATAGATAGATAGATAGATAGATAGATAGATAGATAGATAGATAGATAGATAGATAGATAGATACTTTCTATACTTTGTCTTCATGTCTAGAGTGATTGAAGTAATAAGGTAGATTTCTTTGAGGACCTGGTGCAGCCGGAGATTTGCCATTACCTCTGTACTGCGAGGTTTATTAAGGCTAAGGGTGAGAGCTCCACCCAATAGTAGGGAGCAGTACGTAAAGTGAGGCATCCTTGGCTGATAAATGGCCTATAGTCAAGAGTGCTGAGCCTTTGTATATTTAAATGTATTCTTGGAGACCAAAAGTAATATTTAGGTCTGAGATATCATTAAAACAATGTATGCTGTTCGTGCTGTGAGAGATGGCCGGCAGTTTACCCCGGCCAACACATCCAGGCCGGTAGATGGAGTCCTCCCTGCAACATGAAGGTGCCCCGGATGCCCGCAGGGCATCATGAAAATGGAGTTCGGCTTCACAGCCCTGCTGGATACCGTGGGTGCTGCCAAGGGACGCTGCAGGGAGACACGAAGACTTTTGTTTCTATTATAGCCTGGAAGTACTCCCAAGTCACAGGGACGGAAGAACAAAAGTACTTCTGGGCTGAAGAAAAATAAGAGTTTTCATCCGACCCAGAAGTGCTATGGAATCACATGGACAGACAGACAGAAGCACTTCTGGGTCGAGGACTATTTAAAGGACTATGGGAAACCAGCCAGAGTTGGGAGGGAGTGTGACAGAGCTGCTGGGAGTGGAGGAGTGATTTATTGTATTTGATTATTGATTTATTGTTTATTTTGATGTTAGTGGTGTCTACTGTGGCACAATATCAGAAAGAAGAAATGTCTGGACGTTCTGTCTGGTGGGTTTAATGGGGCAACAGTGACCCCTAGTGTCACAGTGCCAATAATCTCTTGAAATGCTAAGAGAGTGACAGGCTGTGTTATTCCTAAGGCACTTGTGTGGTTTAAAGTGCTACAGATTAACCTTCTGTGTGTGTGTCATTACTAGGGCACTGTTGAGTTTCTGTGTGTATGTGTATAGCTATGTATGTGTGTGTTAATTTTAAGGTGCAACAGTAGATCAAATCTGATGAGTACACTTACCCCTAGGTAAAGGGTAAGTGGAGGGAAATACCACAATAATACAACTATACTGTACATTGTTTTCTTTATCAATCAGAGTTCAGCTGATAGAGAATTATAAGAAAGTCAAAAAGCTTTATAAGATCTAATGGTCTGCATTGGGAACATGCTGAATAAAGTGAGTGAGAAAGAAGAGAAGTGGGTAAGGGTGAAGATATCATATGGACATTAAACAAGGAGAAGGAGGAGCTGAAGAGTAAAGATGCAGAACTAACTGTGATTTTACAGACAGACAGACAACCACATCCACTTACTGCAGGTAAAATTATAGCATGAGGTTCAAGAGTTCATTATTGGACAGATACTGCTGGGTTCTATTTATGTTAATCAGGTTGGAACCATTTTGTTTTCCTGTCTGTATCTTTATGCTCTTTGTTTTCTTTATGATTGTCATTCTTAACGCTGTCCTTTTTCTGTTCTCACACAGAAGTTCTGTATGTCCCTCCTGGAAACAGACATGTCCCTGTCACTGTGGTCAATACTCAGTTCTCGTCCAATGACTTTAGGAAAAAGCTGTCATCTCTCAAGCAGGACCTGGAATGGTTAGGCAGCTGGCAATTAGATAAAGGTAAGGATGGGGAATACCCACAAGTTTAGTGAATTTATGTATAAGCCTAACAGCAAGGAAAGAACCAAAGAAATAAGAATTTCAATATACTATATACACATCACAGTAAACCTGAACTTGAATTTAGTTTAGCCTCATAATCAACTGAGTTTCAAATTCAGTAACAGTGAGTGTCCACTGTGCATATGAGTCCTACGAGACATGAGGAAGCTGTCCCTGTGCCTATACAACACAATTAGTGAGACTACATCTGAAGTACTGTATACAGTTCTGGTCACCACACCAAAAGAAAGACATAGCAGTGATTGAAGCTGAGCAGAGCAGAGCAACAATAATAATAACAATAATAAGTTGCATTTATAGAGTGCCTTTCACAAACCCAAGGTCGCTTTACATACAGAGTAAAAAAAAAATTACACAGAAGACAAAAGTTTGTAGAAGAGGGAAGTTTACAGTTGAGATTTAAAGGTGCAGAAAGAGGAGCAATCTCGGAGAGACTGAGGAAGATCGTTCCAGAGTTGAGGGGCCATAGAACTAAAGGACCTGCCTCCCAGGGTGGAGAGTCTGGTGCGTGGGACAGTAAGGAAATTACTGCTTGAGGACCTGAGAGAGCGACAAGGAGTGTAAGGAGCTAGGAGCTGAGTGAGGTAGAGGGGGGCAAAGTTATGTAAGGCTTTGAAGGTGAGAAGCAGAATCTTGAATTTAATCATTGATGGAACCGGTAACCAGTGAAGCTGGGAAAGAATAGGGGAGATGTGAGCTAAACGTTTTGTGGGGGTGAGGACTTGGCTGCGGAGTTCTAAATATACTGTAGATTCTGTATAGATTTTGCAGGGAGACCGATGAACAGGGAATTACAGTAATCAATATGATACATTATAAAACAATGAACCAGAGTTTGAGCATCAGACAAGGACTTAATGACCTGTCCTACTCTGACAGACTCAGAGAATTAAATCTGTTTTGTTTGAAGTAGAGGAGACTGGATGTGGATAGTCTCGATCCACTGGACTAATTCCCTTCATAATAAACACTTGATCTTCTTTTGCCTAAACTGAAGAGGCTCTGCTTTCCTAATAACTCATCCCCTGCAGTCCTAGGAACAGCCTAGTCGCTCTTCTCTGCCCTTTTTCCATGTCTTTTTTGACCGAAACTGCACACAGTACCCCAGATGAGGCCTCACCAGTGTGTTATAAAGCTTGAGTGGAACCTCCATGGACTTGTACTCTATTAAGGCGCTATATATCTTCACATTCTGTTAGCCTTCTTAATGACTTCTGAACACTATCTGGAAGTCGATAGTGATGAGTCTTAGTGACAAATGAAATGGGATTTGACCTGATGATGGTGGGCCTATGAGGCAGTAGCATGAACCACTATTCCAAGTTGTATTTTCACCAGCGCAAACTGATTATAATACTTTCATATGGTATATAATATGATTAAAAACTTAAATACATATTGTCTAATGCCTCCGTTACTTCAGACAGGAAGGTTGAGATGGTGGATGGCTGATTGTGGCGAAAGTCAAAGTTTTTTATGTGCTTAAGACCCTCCAAAGCTATTAAAGTAGTTCTGCTTTAGTATTATTATTGTGTTAAAGTACAACTTTGGTGTTTTAAAAATGTTTTTTCTTTTTCTAAACTGCTGACGTGAATTAGGAACAACATAATGCTGCTTAATATTTTTGTCTTTTTATTTTTTATTTAGTGATTTCAGCTCCTGTTTACCGCCTAAGGCCATCGCACCCAAACAGCAGCGAAGACTTTCTGAGATGTGAGTTTGATTCTAGTTTTTCAGTATATGAAATAAATGATAAATGAATTAAAATGTTACAAAAATGAAATATAATACAAAAGCAATCAATACCTTTTACTTTATGAGATCTTTCAGTTGTCATTTTAAGAAAATTATAACTGACTTTTTTTCTTTTTTTTTTTTTACACATGCATATTACGGCCCATAATTTTTTTTCACTGTGCGATTCAGAGATTCCGTATTGCGTATTGAAATTCTTTATTTTCCGGATAATTTCTATAGAACTTGGGGATGGTAGACATCCTCGTAGTCAAGAATGACCCTGTGCAGTTCCTTAATGGTGACTCCATTAGAAAGACACAGAGGCACTGAAGAGTACAAACAACTGGAGAACTATGGGAGATTATTTGCGTCAAAATTAACCGCATTCCAATGTCTTAACTATCCATCCTTCCATCCATTTTCCAACCCGCTGAATCCGAACACAGGGTCACGGGGGTCTGCTGGAGCCAATCCCAGCCAACACAGGGCACAAGGCAGGAACCAATCCTGGGCAGGGTGCCAACCCACCGCAGATGTCTTAACTACATTGCACTAAATTGGACTTGCGTGGTGCATTTCATTTTGGCACGTTTTTATTGTTTCATAATTAAAAACTTATCCCCCAAATGATCAATTGCTTTACACTACGGCACACAATTTTTATGTCAGTTTAATATGAAAAGTGTCATGCATTTTAATTCATGTCCATAAATCGCGTGTCATAAATTTCACTTAGCTGCTGCTCTGGGTGTATTGCATTTCGATTGAAGAGCACGTTAATCGTGCCTAACCTGAATGTAATCAAATGACCAATCAGCATCAAAAGGTGGTCAAAGAGGCATTCCACTTCTAAAGATTTCCAAACGTAAGTGTCGTCAATGTGGAATGATAAACCGAAATGGAGAAAAGCATGTTTTAGGTCTTGCTAAAAAAATTTACTCTTATGTTAAGTTGTTTAATATGTTTTGCTTGCCTTATAGCATGTTGTTCCATTCTTCTTCTGACAGTCCTGATTGATACATCAAGAGGTTTAGTAATAGCCGGTACTGTCAATCCCCATCTATGAGAGTTTATAAACCACATTAGTGGAATATTGGCACCCCAGTTGATGATCTACAAAATTGTATGCTGCAGCTTTTCGGCCCATTAGCTCTTGAATGTGTTCTAAGGATGATAATAATAATAATAATAATAATAATAATAATAATAATAATAATTCCTTATAGTTATTTAGTGCTTCTCTCACCACTCAAAGTGCTTCAGTGTGTGTGAAGCCACTTCAACCACCACTAATGTGTTGCATCCACCTGAATGACAGCAGACATTTTTGCAGCAGTACACTCATAACACATTAACTCTTAAGTAGTGAAGGGGTGAAAGTAGCTAGCCAATCAAAGACAGGCGATGATTAGGGGGCTGGAATGACATGGATGAGGTGGGCAATTTAGCCAGGACATTGGGATACACCCTACTCTTTATAAAGGATGCCCAGGGATCTTTCATGACCACAGAGAATCAGGACCTCAGTTTTATGTCTCATCTGAATGACAGAACCGTTTTTTTATAGCACAGTGTCCCCTGTCACTGCACTGGGGCATTGGGATCCACACTCAGGCCACAGGATGTTACTGTAGCAGTTGGGGATTCTTCCCCGTTGCTGCTTCTGTTATACCAGCTCATTCCAGCAATCAGTCAATACGTAAGAGTATAAAGTCATCATAGCGGATCCACTGCCTTATGAACTAACCATTCCCCATCTTTAAAACTTGCATGCCATAGTGAAAAGCCATCAATGATTTGGATGATATGGTTTTAATGATAACAGAATAAAGCCATGGCAAGACTAAATGCACCTTGTGTATATGCATTGCATTGTAATCTAGTTAACATGTTGGATTGCATTTAATTTTGGCACCAATACTCCTCCATAAAGAACAAACTCACCTTGTTTAAATATTGCAGGATTTATGCAGGGGGCCATTTTAACTTTTCTTGTGTAAAATCAAGACCGGAAGATTAAAGTGTTTTGAGGCACCTTACAGCTAACCCTGTATAATTACACGTTTGAAAAAAATGAAATAAAGTGAGTGGTAAAAACGCTAATGAGTCGTTCCAACTTTGCAAGCAGACTGCCCAAGATGATGTTTCTTCTAGTTAAGATGGATTCTGTGAAGAAGAGGTGGCTCATCATGACATCATAAATGGAAAGGTGCCAATTTTCCTTTTTACAGAGGGAGGAGAAGAGATGTCATTACTAGACAGTGCCACCTGCTGTCTCAGTGGAATATTACAATTACTGAAGCTGTTCTCCAACACTATTCTATTTAAAGGAGAATTTTTGCTTGCTTTGCTCGTCAACCCCTGGGCCTGCACTACGTGCAAGCCTCTTTGCGGTTCTGCCGCTCATGTATGGGGATGCAGATGTACAATTTAAACAGATTTTTATTTTCATGGGAATTGTTACATATGCATAATAGAACTAACTATTTTACATTACAGTGAGCCAAGCAAAATGACACCTTTTATTGGCTAACTAGAAAGATTACAATATGCAAGCTTTCGAGGCAACTCAGGCCCCTTCTTCAGGCAAAGGGGCCTGAGTTGCCTCGAAAGCTTGCATATTGTAATCTTTCTAGTTAGCCAATAAAAGGTGTCATTTTGCTTGGCTTTTCTCTACATTCATAATGGCTAACACGGTACAACACCCTAGTACTACATTACAGTGAGTAATTAGCCATAGTAAAAAACAGTAAAACATAATAATTTGAAAGTAAATTGTTACGATTATTACGATTTTGTTCTGTTTGGCTTTTAAATTAACAGGCAAATACTTTTTAAACTTACACTGTTACTGTAAAATTTCAGTAAAAACAATTTTTTGAATTAAATTTTCATCACTATCGCATTGGATTTTGATTCTGTGTTTGGAATTTCATTGTGACAATGCAACGTATTACTGCCCGTGATTGAATTTCATTTCATTTTTCTATTAAATAAAACAACTTTTTCAAATGTTTGGCTCTGAGATTTGTCAATTGTCTTTGCAAAAGTTATTCTAACAGGGAATTCTCAAGTTCTCTGGTAAGGCATTCCGGAGCCGTGGAGCAGCGGCTGCAAAAGCTCGGTCACCCATTGTATGAAGTTTGGTCATAGGGGGGCAAAGGCGGTGGGTTTTTGTAAAACGGAGGTTTCTTGTAGTGGATTGTAATATAAGGAGTTCTTTAAGATATTGTGGAGCATTTCCACGGATACACTGGTGAGTAAACAAACAGAGATTGTATTCGATACGGTCATGGATAGGGAGCCAATGAAGCGACTGAAGGATTGGTGAAATGTGCTCATATTTCCGCACCTTCATCAGGATTCTTGCAGCACTATTTTGAATTTGTTGGAGCTTTTGAAGGCTCTTGTTGGGTATCCCGATGAGGAGTGCATTACAATAGTCCAGTCTGGATGAGACAAAGGCATGAACCAGCTTTTCAGCATCACAGAGGGAGAGGTAGGGACAGAGTTTGGCTATGTTTCTGAGATGAAGGAATGCAATTTTACAAAGGTGATGAATATGTATATCAATTGACAGATGGGAGTCTAACTTGACACCCAGATTTGTAACAGAAGGGGAGAGGGTAATGGTACGGTCAGAAAAGGACATACAATTTACAGAGGAACGAAGTTGATGGGGGGGGTGCCAATTAAAAGAGCTTCAGTTTTGGTGCTGTTCAGCTTGAGGAAGTTCTTAGACATCCAGGCCTCAATCTCATCCAAGCAAGAGGAAAAAGTTGTTGTTGTTGTTGATCCGCCACCTTACATTTCTATCCTATCTCTAACCTTACCTTTTCTGAAAAAAACTACTAGAACAGAAATTCTTAACCTTTTTTGAGTCACAGATCCCTTTAAGAATCTGATGATGTTGTGGCGAAAAATTGTCACCACAAGGCTTTTTACCTGAAATGAAGACTATTAGGAGACTCAGGATAGGCAGTCTACAGTTCTATTGCAATAAATCAACAATAATAAAAAACACGGACTCAACCCAATACAGCCAAATTGAGCTGAGCCCTGAACAGTTCCAGACTCAAAACTTATATAGTAATTTCTTATCATTCTGACCTCGCTCAAATTAACTTGCTGCTTTTCTCTGACTTCTTCCTGCACTGTACCTCGAGTTCTCATGGGAACCATTATTATCTCCTTACTCCCCTGTATCTGGCCTGTGGTACTTTTACTTGTCTATTGTTCATTTTTAGTTTCTGTTTTGCTTATTTTTGATTGGTCTTCGGCTGGGCAGATGTTCCTTCTTCCATATTTGGTCACTCTGTTATCACTTCCCTTTCCCTTGGCCTTCAAGCTATTTTTTATTTAGCGGCTAAAGCTAAGCTTTAATTAAAAAGAAATATAGCATGTACCTTTATTTAATTCTTTGTGTGGCAGGCCTGACTTGCATTAATATCTGCACTAAGGTTAATGCTTGTATATTTCTCTATATTTATTTATACTAATACATGAATACACTAATTTTACTTTCCATACATTACATCACCTTGACCTTGTTGTATCAGTGCCTTTGCTGTTTCTGCTGACTCACTATTCCAGCTGGTTTCTCACGTGCCTACCAGAACCATTTTTTCCACATTTTGTTTTTGGTATCACTCAAGAGGTGTGTTTTCTTATTCCCCCTTGTTTTTGTCCTCAAGCAGTTTCTACACGTCATTCTCTTCCTGTTCTATCCTTCCTTTCCCAAATTGGTAATTCTGCTCCAAGCTTAAAAATAATGCAATATGGCTAATGTCTTTTATTTAACTATTTGCTTGATATATCTTATTTGCTTGACATTCTAATGTATGCTAAATCTAATGCTTCAGAAGCTATTAATTACTTTTATGGTTATTAATGTTAATATGCTATTTATGCTAATATATACATTTTTTTCTCTTCCATAATGAAAGCTATGGACCCCCACCCTCCCAGAAATATTCACATAAACACAACTCTGCATGCAATGAATATAATGTACTTTATTTATCGAGATTTGATTGTCTCAAACATATATGACATACACAAAGTATTATTAAACTTTAAAGTAAATAACCTAAAAAAAACACTCATTTTTTATGCAAAAAATTAATGGTCACTCAATATAATGATGCAAATTAAAACAGATATACTACTACTGCGTTTTGTACTAGCATTACTGCTACTACTACATCTACTCTCTTGCTATCTACTTTATTTCAATGAAAAGGTTGTTTTTGTTTACCTTGAATAAGAATATGAAATTGTGGTGTGGTCTTTGACAAGGTGACACGCATATCATCTTTGACAGTCAATTTATTTCGACTTTTCGTTTTGATAGAAACAAGTGCTGAAAACCCTGATTCACAAAGGTATGTAGCAGCAAAGGGAATCAAAGCACTCATACTGTAGCTGTACAGAAGAGGGTGGGCTTGTGTCAACGCACACTAGAATTCTCCAAGACTCTTCGAGATAAATTAATTTCGTAACATTTCCTTTTTCCTCAGTTCAATGAGGTCATCTTTGAAAAGGTCTTCAACAGTCTATGTCGGCTAGGAAAGGATTTCAACTTTAAGGTCACCTGAGCCAAAGTAACCTTTGAAAGAGTTCTGCAGAGTATCCAAAATAACCGAGAGAGATATAACGCGTGAGAAAAATCATGTGAGAAATTTCAGGCGAGAAAATTCAATAGTACCAGACTGTATAGTGAATATAAATGTTCATTTTTATCTGACCCTCACGGACCCCCTGAAATCCATCAATGGAACCCTGTACTAGAATGACTGGCCTCATGCATAAACAGTGCGTACACACAAAAATGTTGCGTACTCCCATTTCCACACTCACTTTGAGATGTATAAACACTAAACTTGGCGTAAAGCCACACACATTTTCATGGCAGCCTTCTGCCATGCATACGCAAGTTTTTGCTAGGTTTTGCAAACTGGCAGCACCCAGCGTCAAAGCAGTGCTACTGTTTCTGTTCTGATGCGGGTTTTATCATCCATCCATCCATCCATCCATCCATCCATCCATTTTCCAACCCGCTGAATCCGAACACAAGGTCACGAGGGTCTGCTGGAGCCAATTCAAGCCAGCACAGGGTGCAAGGCAGGAACCAATCCCGGGCAGGGCGCCAACCCACCGCAGGACACACACACACACACACACACAAAGCACACCCTAGGGACAATTTAAGATTGCCAATCTGCCTAACCTGCATTTCTTTGGTCTGTGGGAGGAAACCCACGCAGACATGGGAAGAACATGCAAACTCCACAATGGGAGGACCCAGAAAGTGAACCCAGGTCTCCTAACTGCAAGGCAGCTGAGCTATCACTGCGCCACCATGCCACCCGGGTTTTATCAGATACACTGAAATTAATTCCAAATCATTTACAAATTTAATTCACTTAATTGTAATCCTTCTGCAACAAAATAATGGTGCACAGAATGGCCAAACTATTCCAACTACCATGTCTGCTTTAGCATTGTTAGAAGACATCACAAATGGAAGAATTAGAAGAGAGCATATTTATGGATGATAATAATGACTGGCTTCTAAGTCGATTTTGGCTTCCAAGAGATATCCTCTTGGCACAGCGTGCTGAACTGGGGCCAGCTTTACAAAGGCAGACTTTGAGGAATTGTACTCTACCTGTTCCATTGCAAGTTCTTCCCACCCTCGGGTTTTTAGCCACAGGATCTTTTCAACGCAAACTTGCTGACTGATCTGGTATTTCTCAGTCATCACTGAGGCGTACCATCCCACGTGTATGGGATGGTATTATCCACTTGTCATCTAGATATATAAGATTTCCTTACACTGTGGTTGAACTGGGAAGTATGAAAGCTCAATTCGCAGCAATGTCCGGTTTTCCAAATGCAAAGTAAAGTGGTCAGCTGCACACACATTGCTATTGTGATGGTGCTGGAAGTGTTCAGCCAGGGATGAATCACCAAAAGGATAAGCTGATATTACATCATCAATAGCAGGAGAGCATTAAACAACAGCAGCTCACAGGCACAGGTGCTTTTTCCAACTAGTGTGGCAAAAGGCAAGCAGTCCCTTTAAGGATAAAGAGCAGAGAATCGATCCATTGTGGCACTCAGCATCGACGCTACACTATAAAGGCGCCTTCAGAGAATGAATTTTCTTATGTAAATAAAAAGTATTTCCAGTCTATTGTGCTGCTCTATGGTTCACTGAACATTTGTCACATTGTGCAAGCATGTAGCGTGCTCTATAGGGTGTCAGCCCCACATAGCCAGATGTAACGTCCTTCTACACCAGGGTCCTGGTACAAAAATGAGATACTGTTATTCCCTCCCTGAACATTTGTTATCAAGGCTTCTTGGCCAGGTAGGGAAATGAGGGCCACACCAGCTGGGGTGCCGTATCGTCCCTCACAGTTAGGTAGGGCCTCCACATGTATATGTGTCTGATAGACTGACAACAGGAGATCCAGATGTTTTGAGATCAGGGGTTGGAGCTGTTTTAGGACCAGCCCCTCATGATGTATGAAGTACAAGCAATTGGTCCGAAGTTCTTGGGATCACTGCAATGTCCTTTCTTTGGCACTGGGAACACATAGGACATTTCCACAGTTGAGGGACCTTCTGCAAACTCAGGGGAAAGGGAGAACAGGTGTTGAAGATCTGGCTGGCACATGTTTTAGGCACCCTGGAGTTGATTCCATCCAACCCCACAACTTTGTTCATGCAGAGTTTTCCCAGCTCTCTCCTCATTTGATCAGCAGAGACACAAAGTCCAGGAAGTGGAAGGGTGGAGGGTGGAGATGGCAGTTGGACTTCCAGAACCCCTATATCTTGATTACGGAGACTAGCAGCGTATAGGTTTGGGACTGGACTGATGAGAATGAGTCAAACCTGTTGAAGAATTGGTTCAATTCATTAGCTCTGTTCTTGTTTTCCTTCCTCTTCAGGTTTTACAACCTGCTTGTAGTCAGTGATAGTCCTCATCCCGTTACACACTTCTTTTACATTGTTCTTCTGTAAGTTACTCTCCAGTTTGTCACTGAAATGGGATTTCCCCTTGTAAAGTTGCTTCCTTAGTTCTGAAGGCACCCTTTTGCTTTCCTCCTAATCTTCAGACCTGAAAGCTTTCTTCTTCTTATACAGTAGGGCTTTCAAGTGTTTTGTGATCCATAGCAGACATGTGAGTTTGTAGTTACTCACTTGCATTCCAGAGCTGGATGGCCCAAAGCAGGTATGGATCACATTTATTACTTAATACTCATTACTTACTGAGATCAGACATTCAGTATTGATGAGCTGTACGAAACTCATTAAACTTCCAATAAACATCTGCCCCAATTTAAGTTTCGATTCTTTAGCAATCACCATTCTGCTTTACTGGAAAATGCAGCCTTCGTCTTTTCTGTCAGGTGCTATTTGGGCACTAGGCCAAATCTCCACCCCATAGCTCCTTAAAAGTGCAAGCAGCAACCTGTCATTTCAGAAAACTGAACGCTCCTCTCTTTGTCAGACTTGTGTGCCTATATCTGAAACATGAAGGAGGAAGCAGACGCAGAGGATTCTGTTTATTGCTGCGGATGCATGCAAAAAATGCAGGAACCTGTTTATCTCCCATGTGGGCATGGCTACTGCACAGAATGTAATAAAGGCCTCAGGAGTGACACTGGAGTAAGCTGTTGCTCTCAATGCAAAAAGACTTTAACCAAGAGGACAATTAAGGTCCAAACATCCACCACGGAAAAAGGAGCCGATGATGCAAAAAAAAGGCGACTCAGTTCTCCACTGAAGAAAGATTTGAGACCTAGGGAAGTGATGTGTGATTTTTGTTCTGGGACAAAGTGCAGAGCGGTGAAGTCTTGCCTGAATTGTTTAATCTCCTACTGTGAGATGCATATCCAGTCCCACTTTGACATTCCCATGTGGAGAAACCACAAGCTGATAGATCCCATTGAAAACCTGAAGATGAGAGTCTGCAGTCAGCACGAGAAGCCCATGGAGTTATATTGTCGGACAGACCAGACCTGTATCTGCTGCTTATGTGAAGTGAGTGAACATAAGACTCATGATACTTGCTCAACGGAAGAAGAAAGGCAACAAAAGCAGGTGACGAGTGTACTGTCTGATTTCAATGACATATTAGCTTGAGCTTTCATAGAATGAACTATGGCAATTATGGCTATGACTTTTATGTAGCATTTTTAATTTTAAATAGCAATACCTCTCACAAAGTACTCTGCAAAAAATGCACTCTAAGCAAATGTAGTTAAAATGTATGTAGCGAAAACAACATACCGATCAACAGTAAGAAAGTTTCTATGTTCAGTAAAACGTTAAAGAATGTTATTATTATAAGGTTAAGTGTGGCCATCAGTTATGCCAGTGGAAAATGATGTCCGTCTCCTCTACAACATCTTTTAAACAGGAAATGGCATTCCATTCATTTTTTAAGTTTTTTTTTTCATGGTAAGTGTCTACACATTAAAGAGACTGGAGATACTGTAAAAACAGAATCAACAATATCACAAATGCCTGACAGGCAGGTTGAATGCACTCACAGTTGCATAGAATTAAATAACTTGTCTCATTAACAGCAGGAATTGGCTTCTAATGTAGAGTTTGGTTGGAGCAACCAGGCACCAAAATATGCCAGACCACAAAAATTCACAAAGGATTTATAATTGAAGGGAAAACAAAGTAAAACTGAAACTCACTCTAAATCACACACCAGATATAAACGTCATCATTATCATTGTGTGATTAGCTGCTAAGTGATGTTCAGGTCTAGTGAATAATGAAAGCTGACATTAGTGTGATATTACATAGAATTAGTAAAGCAGACAGAAATAATCTGGGGCGTAAGTCCAGGCAAAAGATAACATACCAAAGGAAAAGAACTAGCTTACAAAAATGAAAGGCCACAAGAAAAGGAAATGGCATACACACAAGAAGCAAAATCAGAAACAAAAACATAAAGACACTAAAACCTTGAGCAAAGCCAAAAACAAATACCCAGGTATAAGTCGATAATAGGCTGTTCAAGTCTAAATTCATCATTTGCAAGCTATATGGTACAGCATGCAGGTGCCTAGCACCACAGTATACTGCTCGCTGATAAGGAGTCTGCCGTAGTGACAGCCATTGTACTTTAAAAAATAAATTACCGCTGTCATTAAAGGCCAGACAGCCTGTTCCCTCTCAGCATAACTGGACCTCTGCTATGGCTAACATGGGCTACAGCCCATTAATAAAATTAATCAAGATGTCTGAAAAAGTATGTGTTCTTTTTTTCCAGAGATGTATTTCGGCCATTAGACTAGTTAATTGAGTCCTCTTTAACCCCCATAAACCAATGATGGTCGAGAAATGCAAAGAGACTGCACACTTACTGTATAACAGAACATGAATACTGTCTACAGCATGTAGATGTGGGCTGGAACAATTCAAAGACACAGGTATGGCAGATTGGGAGAAGGGCTGGGGTGTGCTTAAAAAGTTAAAGGGATGAGAACTCTTAAAAAAGCAGATTTTAATAAACATATCTGAGCAGCATTCAGAAGAGAGCAAAGCATTTTTCATGAAAATATTATTATTTTAATGGCTTTGATAAACATACAATAATATCACAAGAAGATATTCATTAGCTTACTAATGCTGTTTTGCATTGTACACATGATGTCATTCTTAGCACAAATTTTTATTTCTATTTTTTTATAATGCTTGCTTATGACAAGCTGCTGGCTTTCTTTGTACTTACTGTAGATAATTCAAAGCTGAAAGCTAAAAAATGAAACAATTTAAAGACAGTGGATCTTAAGTGAAAAACGTTTCAGTTTGTTTCTCAGGTGTTTACATTTTTTAATAACTTCCTCTTTTGTCATGTCACCAAACTGACCAATCACACCAAAGCCAAACTGACCAATCAGATTCCTTCAAGGGACTGAACATACAGATGTTACTGCTTTATTATATAAGTAAATATACACATATATGTATATATTTATATAACACTCATAATCTAATATGGTTTTCACTGCTATCTATGTACCTATTGCATACTCTCACATGACTTGCTGTTCTTTTTCTGTGGTTCCCTCAGAACAACCAGGTGGAGCCCAAACAAAAGTTCAAGACCAGTGCCCCCATGCAGAGCCACCCCTTTTCCTGTATACTAAAAGTTATAGTTAGGGTTTTGATGTGTGTTTCTTTGTTTATTGTTTATACATTTATTATTCAAATTAAAGCTGCTATAAGAAATACTAATGTAGTGGATTCTGGGAGGGAAAGGGGGGGTGGACCCAAAGAAGTTTATGTTTAGGCCCCCAGTTTGGCTAGTGGGAGCACTGCTCCCATGACACCTAGTCTACCGCTAACTTATACTTAGGGCCTCCTTCCTCCCAACATTAATGTAGTCATTCTTAAGTATACTTTGTGAGGTGTATCCATTTACACCACCACACTCTTTAGCTTTCAGGTACTGGGTAAGGCTGTGCCTCATAGAGATATTGTATTTCTTCACCTCAAAATACATTTTTAGAAGTCATAGGCTTTTTAGGTATTTTCCCATTTCAAGAAACGCCATTTCTTCATTCTTCTCACTCTGCCTTTGTAAGCTTCCCTAGAATCTAGAAGGTTACACAAGGTACCTCATGACACCTTCTTAAATTTGGATTATATCTCCACAAAGGTCCCGCTGAAAGCAAACATGGAACTGATCCAGAAAGCACTTAAGGAGAAGCAAGAGAAGCAGCAGGCAATGAAAGAGACTCCAAAACTAATTATGGTGAGTTTTTGTATTAAGGCTAGTTTAAAGGTACCTAAAGTCTTACTGTCTACTACACTACTTGGTCACTTATTCCATCTGTCTCTTGGTCTCTGTGTGAAGAAAAATGTCCTGATTTTTGTACAAAATTTACCTTTAACAGGTTTTCCAATTGCGTGTAGCAGGTGCTTAGTGGGTGAGGAGGGCGACACAGCACTTTGTTGCCCCCCTACCAACCACTATTTACTATGCAGCACTTTAAAATTTTATTTCAGGTTCAGTTAAAGGAAGCATGAAAGACAGAGCAACAAATATGTATAAAAATAATAATTTGGCAGTTTATTTAAGCAAAAAAAAAAGAAAAAAACGAAAGATCAAGATCTTTCAAAAGAAAAAAAAAATTATATATATATATATATATATATATATATACACACAGTGCATCCGGAAAGTATTCATAGCGCATCACTTTTTCCACATTTTGTTATGTTACAGCCTTATTCCAAAATGGATTAAATTAATTTTTTTCCTCAGAATTCTACACACAACACCCTATAATGACAACGTGAAAAAAGTTTACTTGAGGTTTTTGCAAATTTATTAAAAATAAAAAAATTGAGAAAGCACATGTACATAAGTATTCACAGCCTTTGCCATGAAGCTCAAAATTGAGCTCAGGTGCATCCTGTTTCCCCTGATCATCCTTGAGATGTTTCTGCAGCTTAATTGGAGTCCACCTGTGGTAAATTCAGTTGACTGGACATGATTTGGAAAGGCACACACCTGTCTATATAAGGTCCCACAGTTGACAGTTCATGTCAGAGCACAAATCAAGCATGAAGTCAAAGGAATTGTCTGTAGACCTCTGAGACAGGATTGTCTCGAGGCACCAATCTGGGGAAGGTTACAGAAAAATTTCTGCTGCTTTGAAGGTCCCAATGAGCACAGTGGCTCTCCATCATCCGTAAGTGGAAGAAGTTCGAAACCACCAGGACTCTTCGTAGAGCTGGCCAGCCATCTAAACTGAGCGATCGGGGGAGAAGGGCCTTAGTCAGGGAGGTGACCAAGAACCCGATGGTCACTCTGTCAGAGCTCCAGAGGTCCTCTGTGGAGAGAAGAGAACCTTCCAGAAGGACAACCATCTCTGCAGCAATCCACCAATCAGTCCTGTATGGTAGAGTGGCCAGACGGAAGCCACTCCTTAGTAAAAGGCACATGGCAGCCCGCCTGGAGTTTGCCAAAAGGCACCTGAAGGACTCTCAGACCATGAGAAAGAAAATTCTCTGGTCTGATGAAAGATTGAACTCTTTGGTGTGAATGCCAGGCGTCACATTTGGAGGAAACCTGGCACCATCCCTACAGTGAAGCATGGTGGTGGCAGCATCATGCTGTGGGGATGTTTTTCAGCGGCAGGAACTGGGAGACTAGTCAGGATAAAGGGAAAGATGACTGCAGCAATGTACAGAGACATCCTGGATGAAAACCTGCTCCAGAGCGCTCTTGACCTCAGACTGGGGCGACAGTTCATCTTTCAGCAGGACAACTACCCTAAGCTTTATGAAGCTTCCTTCTCTAATGGCTGTTGTACAGGAAATCCTATGCCCACCCAGCCAGACAATTCAAATTAAAAGTCCTGCTATCAAATTAAAAGTCCTGCTACCAATATTAGTTTACATGGGCAGATTAGAAGTCTAAGCTACACACAACATACTTCCCCTCTCCATTCCATTATTTCCTTAAAAAAAAATCTGTAAATTATTAAACTAAATACAATTCATAATAATAACATAAATATGTTATATATATTTTAGTAAGCAACTGTAAATTACATGTGTATTCATGTTCTTGATGAACTCATTTTAATGTCACCAGTCACTGTCTCGATCCACTGTTCTAGTTCCCTTTATAATTTTAAGTACATCAATCATGTCTCCTCTTAATCTCCTTCCAAGAAGGATCAATCTAGATGAGAAGAGTGCATTCAGCCCAACAAAGTTTGTCAGTCCTATCCACTTAATTCTTGTAAAATAACATCAAGTCGCGTTTTGAAAGTCTCTAGAGTCCTGCTGTCTACCACACTACTTGGCAGCTTGTTCCATGTGTCTGTGGTTTTCTCTGTGAAATTTACCCTTATCAAGTTTCCAACTGTGTCCCCGTGTTCTTGATGAACTCATTTTAAAATAACAGTCTCGATCCACTGGACTAATTCCCTTCATAATTTTAAACACTTCAATCAGGTCTCCTCTTAGTCTTCTCTTGCTTAAACTATAAAAGCTCAGCTCTTTTAATCTTTCTTCATAATTAATCCCCTTTAGTCCTAGAATCAGCCTAGTCAATCTTCTATGGAGCTTCTCTGTTCTTTTTGTAGCCTGGCGACCAAAATTGCATGCAGTACTCCAGATGAGGCATCACCAGTTTGTTATAAAGATTAAGTAGTACCTCCTTGGACTTGTACTCCACACATCAAGGTGCTATATAATGTGACATTCTGTTAGCCTTCTTAATGGCTTCTGAACACTGTCTGACAGTTGACAGTGTCAAGTCTACTGTGACTTCTCAATCCTCCTCATAAGGTGAACTTTCAATTTTCAGACCTGCCATTGAGTATTCAAACCTAATGTTTTTACTTCCCACATGTAATACTTTACAGTTGCTTATATTAAATTTAATCTGATCAAGCCTGTATGCTGTTCAACTACCTCTGTAATGATTCAACAGTTCCAGATTATCTGCCAGTCCACCTAGCTTGGTATCATCTTCAGACTTAACCAGTTTATTATTTATTTTCCTATCCAAAATCCCTGCTGGTCACCACTCTTAACATCAGCCAATTCTGATGAGGTTCCTTGCACCATCACCCTGTGCTTTCTGTGTCTGAGCCAATTCTGCAAATATCTACAAACACCACCCTGAACTCCCACTTCTTTTAGTTTGATGCCCCCCCACCACCCCCCCACCCCAGTCATGTGGCACCTTATCAAATGCTTCCTGAAAAGCCAAGAAAAATAAAATCATGTGCTCCACTTTGATTATGTCCTTTTGTTGCTTCCTCATAGAATTCTAGCATGTTAGTAAAACATGACCTCCATCTTCTGAACCCATGCTTACTGTTTGGTAAAACTCCTGTTCTTGCCTTGTGTTGCTCAGTCTTCTCATTAATAATCCCTTCCATTAATTTACCTCTGACGCACATAAAGCTTACTGGTCTTCAGTTGGCTTGGATCTGCCCAGTCACCCATTTTGTATAATAAGATAATATTTCAAAATGATCATCCATTAGTAATGTAATACCATTGTGTATACTACTGGTCTCTATATTAAATAAAGAATATAACAGTGTAGTGAACCTCGACTTCTGGAAGGGTGGTGAGGTGGCACACAATATGTGTAGCAACGAGGCCACTATCCTTTTAAAATGAGTGATGGATGTAATCAGTCCTGCAGTATTGTCCACCCCAACACCCAAATATTAACAACACACGTCAGAAAAATGTCCAGACAGTTACAGTATGTTAAGCAACTAATATTTATATTAACTATTTACTATAATAACTATCTGCAAACACAACAAAGAAAGGTAATCACAAAAATACAAATTCCACAAACAAACCCCAATGATATTTACAGTCCAGAAAAAAGTGTTTAATGTAAGTGAAGAGTGTGGATCTTGAAGTGCAAACAACGTTTAACAGAAGGAAAGACGTGGTGGAATAATCCCCTTTACTAAACTGCTCCCCAGAAAAATGGATAATGAACACAGTCCTACCACCAAAGTCCAGAAGGTGAATGTTCTTCTAAGGTGCAGCTCTTCACAAAGAGCAACTGTAGACAGCATTGGGAAAACAAAATACCCACCACTGCCCGTGTACCCAATGGCTGTGCAAAATCCTCCTTTGCTGTGAGCATCCAGTTAATAAAGGGTTTTTAGGTGCTGCTGGAGATAAAGCAGTAGGAAAATGGAAAAGTCAAAATGTCCAGCCACATCCTTCTCTTCTAGTTTCCGATTTTATATGTACGGTGCCGAAAACTAAAAACTACAATTTCACAAGCCACTCTGCAAACCTCTTTAAAGACACAGACCCCATAATTACACACCAGGGGCCTCATTCATAAAGCCGTGCATAGAATTCGCACTATAACATGACGTAAGCACAAAAGCCGAAATGTGCTTACGCACAGAAAAATCCAGATGCTGGAATCTGTGCGTTCGCCATCTTCCGCATTCTTCCGCTACATAAATCCCGCTCAGTGTGGAAATAAATGCACGTGCACGCGCTTGCTGTCCCACCCCAACTCCTCCCAGAATTACGTCTCTTTGACTATTCAAATCAATATGAATAGACCTTTAGCCCAGCGTTCTGTGAAAAGGCAATGGCAAAAGTACGAGGAAAAATAGAAGTACAATTACCTCACGGTAACTTGCAAGTACAAACAGTTCTACAAGGAGCACTTGATGGACTGATTGAGTGCATTTAGAGTTCTTGGGATGAAACTGTTTTTGAACCGCAAGGTCCGAACAGGAAAGGCTCTGAAGCGTTGGTCAGATGAGAGCAGTTCAAATAGCGAATGGCTGAGGCAGTGAGTGCTTGATGCTGTATACCGATAATTCTCTTTCCAATCGCTGTAGATCTGTGATTCACACTCAGATACAGTGATATAAATACTCCGAGTGGTGCAGTGAGAGTAATATGGAAAAAGATGATCCGCTGTGGCAACCCCTAATGGGAGCAGCTGACGGAAGAAGAAGGTGCAGTAAGAGTAACAACGCTAAAGCAGTTATGGTATTTAGAATAGTTTGACTATTCTGTGGACCATTATATTGTTACAGGTTAATTACAATCAGATGCATTAAATTTATGAACGATATGTGGTTAATTTCTGTGTATTTGATAAAGCCTCTGTCGTGGATGTGGATCTAAGAAAGGGTAACCACACAGGAACAGTAGTACTGCTTTGCGTACGACAGGGTATGAGGTACCATGGAAAAGTGCGTGGCTTTACACCAAGTGTAGGTTTTATACATCGCGATTTGAATGTGGAAACGTTCTTACGCAACATTTCTGTGTGTACGCACCGTTTATACATGAGGCCCCAGGTATTTGAGCTACCAGTGTTGCTTCTAACATTTAACGATCACCAAACAAGACATACTATACAAAAATGAACTCCCCTCTATATGGCAAAGCTACAACAGTGCTAGAAAAAAGACCAGGTACAGTAGACTGCTGGGTATGAGGTATGTGAAAAGACTGAAGGAGCTGAATCCTTTCATATCAATGGAAAAGAGGTTAAGCAGAAATAATGAAGGAATTTACTACAGTGGAGTCCAGCTGTTACTTTAACAAGAATTCTGGAGCACAAATAGGAGATGGGTAAAGGTTAAATTCAAACATAGGAGAACATATATGTGGAATAAATTAATCACAGTGTGGAAGTAACAGTCATGGGGGGGCTTACATAACTCAAGTCAAAGATATTTTCCAAAAAGAAGGTGAATAGGAATTGATGAGTTTGGTTGGACCAAACAGCTTTTTCTGCTCAAAATTGTTCTAATGTTCTTATAACAGCTTATTTAAAAGCGAAAGATCTCATATCTGTGCATAGCAGCAGCAATAAGAGCTGACCTTCTCTGTTTTATTTTACAGTGCGTAGTCACTAGGTCGTCAAGACAGTTTCACAAATATGTGGAAAGTTATTAATTGTTTAAAAGTTCTTTCTAAAACACTTCCTTGAAACAGTGCTCATTACCATTTCAAAGGGCCTAATGCATTCACAATACTGTATCTTTTCTGACAAAGCTCTGTTTTGTGCCTGTATTATTCATTGTCATTCAATGTGCAGGAGTGGGGCCACCAGTCGTTTTTTCCCCCCATCACTCCTATCTGATCACCGAATTAGCTCTTCTCAAAATATAAAACTGGCTAACAGTGAGGCCAAAACTTTTTATTAAGCCAATTTCACATTATGCAACTTCTCTCATAGGTTATGTCAGACTTTCTGACTGAAGTTGCCAATCTTGTCACAGGTCCATGTCAATTTATACAAGTGAATATTGCCCGCCACGCCATATTTGCGTAATGAGTTTCCAGCACAGTTGTGTTTGCCCAATAGTAGGCTGCTGAACGAAGCCAGCGCTTAAAAGATGTGGCAAGGCCATTGAGTCCTGGTATGTAAAACACAAGTCTTGAGACAGACAAGGTTCTTTGGTTTGGGTGGTCCAAGATACCTGCTTTCTTCTTCCTCGTTGCTGCATTATATACCTTGTATTTCCAGATGAGTGTTAATTAGTTGTCATCTCTCTCGCATATGAACAAGCCCACCACTATGACTAAAGTCAGACCTGTTTAATTTTATCAGGGTGAGTCACAGATCATTTGGAGTGATTCACTGGGAATGTCAGACTAGATGAAGGACCTTCACTGGAGCGTGCTGCCAGCTGCCTACAACTCACTTTAATTATTTAAATGTAGGCTACAACTAGAAATTGGAAAAAATGGAACAACTGGAAAAAATTACTAGAAAAGTCATCTAATATGACATGGTCTTTGCATGCCACTCACTCAATTATCTATTCTCTGTGCATTGAAAATCTTTTACCAGTGCTGCTAACTTTTTTTACATTTACTTTCTAAAATTGTTAATGATACAGCTGTGTTTGTTATTTATCAGTTCTGCTTCGGTCAATGTTCTGCCAGGTTGTCTATACTATGAACTATTTGGCTAATCTAGGCACAAAGAACACCAAAACTGTACAAGTAAATGGAAGGAAGAGGGTTTATTAATTGAAACGTGAGAGTAAAGAAGGAAACAATTATGCAAAAAACAGAAAGCAAAGTCTATGCCTTCTGAATTTTATATGTCATACAATGTCATACAATGTCATACAAATTAGCCAACTGACCAAACTCCTCGTCACCCTGCACTAGCCATCCTTAGTTACACTGACCTGGCCATGTTTTTTTTCTCACCCAGCATCACCTTGCCAGTACTCACTCTCCTCACTCCAAGCTCACCATAGTGAAGAGCTGAAGGCTCCTAAGAGGCCATTCCTGCCAATCAAGAAGCACATGTTGACATGGTTACCTTTAAGACCCCAGTAAATGCTATAACTCCCAGTAGATCAGTGTAGCACACTAGTACTGCCACCTCCTCCGGTCTGGGACATGACTATCTCTTGATTTCACATCCTGGCTGGGTAAGAGCGTCTTATCTGGAAGGAGTACTGATGCATATTTTCCTCTATGCCATTATTCATCTTTATGACTAGGGGGCTTCGTGTCCTGCTCACTTCGCTCACCAACCCCCCTGGTCTGCGCTACACACTAGCCACTTCATGTCTCTGCTGCTCGCGTATGTGGTTTTCACTTTCACCAAACAACCAATCTTTTAATTCTCGCGAATACGCCTCTTCATTGGGAAGAAACACTACTTTTCCCTGATGGCAATACGAATTAGATGATCTACAAGTCTCCGACTTAAAGTTTAAATCCGAACAATATATTCGATCTCTTTTCACTGTTCCGTTATTTCACCAAGTAATAATTTCTGTTTGTTTGCGCTAATGCGATCTTTACTATCAATTTTTGAGGCTTTCGAATTTTAGTACTTTCATTATCTCTAACCTGCTCTGCATGTGTATCGCACCAACGTTTTTGAATTCTTTACAACGTTCTATGGCCAGGTGTGGTTAAATCTCTTGGCACAAAGTCTCGTCTCGTGGGACTTGAAAGTATCTCTCTGAAAAAGTCATGTCTCGTCCCAGGCTAAAAAGTCTTGATTCATCCTAGGATTTTTTTATTATAATAGAGAGACATCGTATGAGAAAATGATAGTTCAGATATGTACTCAGTGTTACATTAAAATATAACACTGATGTTTACAGTGCATGTGCTTTTTGGGTTGTATGACACTATTGCTTAAATATTTTACAAGATCTGGATAAGAAGAATTTCAAGGTCCTCCATAAATAATTTTGGGTATGAAATTTTATTGTGTTTTGTCTGAAAATATTGCTCTAGCCAATGAATTAAGTTATGATATAACCATAAATAGAATATTAGAATGCTTTAAATTTGTTACACACATTTTTTATAGTAAGAGTTTTGGCAGGTTATGTGATTTCCTCAGGGTCCCACTGTACACTAAATAAGTGGTAGCACTTAATCCAGCTTCTTTGAGGTTTTGAATGTTTAAGGCCATGGTCCCTGCACCTCTCAAACACTGAAAATAATAAACTGTACACACAGCTTCTTTATTCTCTGATTTCAGGCCTCTGCGAAGAGGGAACAGCAAGAATGTCAGGAGATTATTAGCCTCCTGAAAAATTTACTCGCTGAATTGGAAACAAAGCTGAGTGATCTGATTACTGAACACGAAAAGAAAGAAGTCAGAAAGGCCAAAGGGATTAAAAAACAACTGGAGAATGAGATTGAGGATTTGAATACAAGGTATAATGAGATGATAAAGCTTTCCGAGACTGAAGACCACACTCTTTTCCTACAGGTGATATTTCGACATCTTTCAAACTAAAAGCTGGTGAAAGATCTCCTTTCTGAAAAACATAAAAAAAACACTCAACACCTTCTTATTTCTGGTCCTCTGTTGTAGAACTACAAGACACCTTCTGTCCCTTGTGGAGCTGGTGCTTCACCTTCTAAAGTTGTATGCAGAGACTTTTCATCTGAAGAACTGAGGAAAGAGTTGTTGGATCTGAAAACGACTCTAGAGGACATCAGCAAGCGAGGACTGGAGGCAGTCGTTAAAACAGGTATGGTAGCCATCTGAAATTTCCATCTGGAGAAAAAAAAATCTTCACTTATAAGAAAAAATCGTGAGTGGTCTCCCCTTGACTTTCTTGTATACTCAAATATAGGGATGGATATTTGAGGTGTAAACCGCAAGACAAGGATTGTATTTTTATATTATGTATTTTAAAGAACCATCAACAACAAATTAATCCAAATTAATAATATACTGATCAATTATTATAAAAGTAAATTTGAATAAATCAAACACTTCCGGTTAATAGAAATAGCCCAAAAGTTGATAGAAATCTACGTTTTGTATCTAATTCTTGCCTGCAAAATTTGGTTGTCCTAAGTGAAAGCGTACTCAAGTTATTGTGTTTACATACACATACACAGATAGACAGACACACAGACATAATTCCAAAAATGGTATTTTTGGACACTGGGAGGTCTAAAACGGCAAGATTAATCAAAATCTCAAAATGGAATTTTTTGGAGGATTCCAATACTTTCCCTATACTTCATATATGAGAAAGTAAAAAGATCAGAGTGGCATCACCAACAGAGGGCAGTGAAGAGAAACCAAAAGCGGATGGAACAGGCTTGTGACTGCTGGGTAATTTCTACTAATTTTCAGTAAGTGAAATATTTCATGTAGCATAATCACTCTGATGTACAAGGTAGGCAATTCTTACCGACTTGCTTGACCAACAGGCCAACACTCTCAAGCAGCACAAATCTCGCTACCTAGGTTATGTCAGATATAACAACAAAGTACAATAGGTGTAAACTACAGTGGCGTGCAAAGGTATTCTAGTCCAAGTAGACTGAATCACGCAATTCCTGCCGATTTTTCAGCTGTGCATTCATGTTGCGAATCTCCCATTATATCACATCCCAAAGGTATTCTGTTGGAAGGCCACTGAAGAAAATTGAGCTCATTGTCCAGTTTAAGATATTTCCTGCTTTGTGACATGGTGCATTACCATGCCGGAAGTAGCCATAAGTAAATGGGTAAACTGTGGCTATGAAGGGATGCACATAGTCAGCAACAAAACTTAAACAGGCCTTGGCAATCAAGCAATGATTAATGGTTATTAATGGTTAGAAAGTGTGCAGAGAAAACATTCCTCTCACCATTACACCACCATCACCAGCCTGGACTGATTAAATAATTGCTATGGATAAGCAGGTGTAGAGGTGTTCCTAAGAATTTACCCTGTGAGTGTATGTGTGGCTGTCTGTTTCTGTGCCCGTGTATTGTCTTTGTTGCATTGTGTTTTTGTTTTAATAGTGTATTAGAAATGAAGTGGAAAAATACTTCATGAGAATGAACTGAATGGAACATTTGCAGATTTTGTTAAGCGAAACAATAAAATTCCTTCATTTGTGCTGAAGATTTTCAGTTCTGTATGTCTTTCCTTTGTCAGAAGGTGCAGTTCCAGTTATAACATTGAGAGTGGCTTTGCCATGTGAACCTTTAAAACGTAAGTTGAATTCCATTTTCAGCTTGATTCTGTTCCTATGATAACCCATTATCCCGGCTTCATGTTTATTTCACATATATGGAAACTCACGAAAGTGTCTTTGTATTGTCAGTACACCTGTCTCTCCCACACCTGCTTACTCCAGTTCAGATTTCCAGGGAATCTATCCCAGTAACACTCGGCACAAGTCAGGAACCAAACTTGGATGAAGTGGCAGTTCATCACATGGCACACTCAGGGCCATCACCAGAAATACGAGTTGACAGTCAACTTATTGTAATGTATGTGTTTGGGCTGTGGGAGAAAAAAATAGAGTACCTGCAGGAATGCCTATGTAGACATGAGGAGAATGGACAACCTCCACAGAAGCAATGACCAGGCTAAGATTAGAACCCAGGACCTTAGTAGTCTGAGGATGAAATTAAAGAGGCAAAATTATTTAAATAAGCTTAGAGGGCAAATACTGTATGCATAATTGCTTGTGCTAACATAGCTAAAACCTGAAGCAATAGTGCCTTGGTGGTGCATAGGGAAAACCTTGAGATTTCTGACCCCAGCTTACAAAAGTGCTTTTCACAACCATTGGGTTTTATTGTGATGTGAGGCTTCTTTTGTTACCAAAAATCAGCAGTAAAAAGGGAGAAAGGGCAGCATTGGCTCTTGCCTTGCACCCAGTGCTGCCAGGCTAAACAGTGGCGTACAGTGACCCTCAGTAGTAAAGGAAGAATAAAAACTGGAATAATAGGAGCCATTCGACTCAGAGATGTTTGACATGTTTCAATGTGCCATCTCCCCACATCATTTGGGTTGTATCCTTCTGTTAAAGCTTCTTCCATAGCTCTAAGATACTGTATATTGATTATTTTAATTCAAAATGCTGTATCATCTGGATTTCTTTCTTGGACTAGCTCATATCTTCTTTCTCGGGATGTTCTGTAGTTCCCAGTGGCCTTATATTAGAAAAAATCTAGTTTTGAAAAATATTAGAAAGATGGTATTTGATATGATTATCTTTGGCCATTTCTTGATATTGTGATTATATATTCATATGGACTATTTTTCATTAGATTCATTTTTGTGTTTATGACAGTGATGTTTTGTTGTTGAGGTTCAGTTTTAAAAGAGTGGTTGCAATTTTATGCGTTTGACTCATGGTTGATATTTTCTTGATGCCAATGACACCTCTTGCCAGTCGAATGGATTTGACTTGTGATGCCATTGTGCCACTGCTATTTAAGATGTATCACTCAGCAGTCTACATCCTGGATCGTCCTGATAGAACAATCAGAATCTTATTGTTGTTTAGAATAGGAATTTTAGTTAGGGTTAGGATAGGGTAAAAAAAATAATTGCATATATTAGTAAAAAGTAAAAAAAACACATGTTTAAAGAACGGGCATGCTAACACTGCATTTCTTTTTGCATCCAATGGTTTAAAAAAATTGTAAAGAATTTTGTACATATTAGTAAATACCTCAAAATACTGTAAAAATGTATCTATCCCCCTGAATAAAAATGCATTATTATCCCATAAATTAGTGCTAGGACTTCAGTTCTGCATTTTACACTATGACTGGTAGATCACAAATTTACTTTGACACTCGATATTAAATAGAACTCCCATGATCACACCCTTGCCTGATATTTCACTAATCCTGATCCTGCTCCTTTGATAGCCCGCCATTATTTCACATAATATTTAGTCCTGTAGACTTGCCAGTTACCTGTAAAAGACAAAATAGTGAGACATGTATGACATGAAGATCAGTTCAAAAAGTCTATCTTGTGTACAGAGAAGGTGAGGAAAAAGGAAAGGGCCAAATAAAGCAAAAATCACAGCAAATAAAGAATATCAAGTGGAGAAGCAGCACCATTGCCTCATTTAACTAATTTTCTTACAATGGACATGAAGAAGACCAAATGTAATAATGAATATGTGTATATATATATGATTAGATGGATACAGTACCTTGATTAATGTTTTTGATGTGTGTGTATTTTTTATTTTTTCATTTGGTTCTTCCAGGGGTTGTTGGGCTTGATGTTTCCAGCTGTTCTGTTCTCATGTTGTTCTTTTATATTGTAGGACAGCATATGTCCATTTTGCTTCCCTCATCGTTTGTTAAAAAAACAGACTTGACAGAGGCACAGAAACCCAGAAACCTGCTTTGCCGAATTAACACCTGATAAACGGCTAAGCTATTCTGCAGCTCTCTCCTTGACCAATATCTGGTCAGCTTGCCTTCTGAATTTCAAACACAATGTTGACATCCTGCAAGACCAAAGAGGTGACAACAAGGTCAAGTACCTCACTGCAAACTGAACTCTTGCTTCACTTAATGAACACTAGGCATGGACCGGTAATTGAAAGTGGATTCTGATACAATAATTGGAGGCTACTGCAATTTCCTTTAAATCTAGGTGGTGCAAATATCTCTCCAGCCAACCAATGACCTTTGACTCAAACTTTTCCATATGAAGTTGCAGACAAACAAGCAAAAAGCCTAGCAACAAGCTAAGGAAGACATCAAAAGAACCACATGGTATGACGTGCAATTGTACATCTCTTCAGTCATCATCATGGAAGGCTTGGCATCCTTGCTCTACCCTTCTACTCTGAAGAAGATGAATCAGAACTCTACATAGCGTGGTTTGTCGTGTGGTGGGAGCGACAATGCGCTGTATCAGTGAACGCTCCCAATCTCTTTCTCTCTTTATGTAGCCACTAAACAGCCAGTTAAAACCTACTTTTTCATAACTGATTGTTAACATGTAAGAAGTCCATGACTAACTGTGTCAGGTAAACTTCTAGATTTTACAAGCTTTCAATTAATTTCAAACAAGTAGCCTCAGACTGTGGCCTAACAGAGTAGCCCTCTTTAAGTTCCTTGAGCTTCACTAATTACATACTATATCTGGATATAGATTTTTGGGGACAGCGAAGTCAATTTTGTCTACCAGCTTTTTTTTAATCAATACTAATTTTTAAATTGTTAAATATTTTATGTGTGTTTTTCCAATGCCATCTTTGTTTTCCTGGGTGCGCCCATTTTTCAGCAATAGTTGCTATTGCATTGCAACGAACCTCGGAGGTACGTAATTCTAACTTCAGGTTTAAAAGATTTGCACTGTGAGCTTCCTAGAGTTTGTGGATAAAATCAAAATAAATCTCTGCATGTTGTTGTTGTTAATGTTCATTATTAGTGTCACAGACCCTTTTCCTTTCTACGACTTTAATTTTTAGAATTTGTTTGAAAAATAGGACAGATTCTCAGTATTGATCCTTTGTTCTGGTATTTTTGACGTTTCTTCTCCCAACCACCTCCATATTTCAGGAGTTGAATATAACCCACCTCTGTGCATAAGGATAAGAACAAGCTGACTGTGAGGGCACATTAACATTATAGAGGTAAATGAAAAGGCCTGTAAACTTATAAAAGTGCAGATAACCCTGTTTTGTGCTTTTGAACGTCTCAATGGTCTTGCAGCTTTCAGTTTTTAGGTTAATTTAATAGCAGTTATCCAGTTCCTATAACACTTGTATATATCATGAAATTATATTATTCTGTTTCTTAAAACAAATGTGGTTCAGTTACCTTGATACAAGTCAAGCAGTAAAGGTAAGGGAATTTCTTCCAACGGAACTGTTTTTTTATTTGTACAAGTCTCACTGCATTAACTTCCCTGCAGATTGCATTGATAAGGCAATAAAGTAAATGAAATTGAACTGAGAAATATAACAAAATAAACAAATAAATTCAACAAGAGAGGGGTTCAATTAAAAATGCATGTTACTAGGTGCCCTAGAAGAAGACCACGCTTCAGCTCAATGCTTACATTTTCAATCAGAATCAGTCTTTTTAGAGAATAATGAACAGCATAAAAATATGGAATCAAAAGATGAGATTTAGGCCACTTTTGTATGTGCGACCTGTGTTTGAATGCTTGAAATCAATTGAACTATCTGAAAATCTACAGTCCATAACTGTTTATGCAACCTTCTTCGTATCTGTGTTGAAAATCAAAAATTACATTGCTAAATCAGCATGTTATGGAGAATCTGTTAGCAAAATAAATTACACATCCACTAAATAATCTATATCTATTGTCACACACGTATGCATGCAAGACAGCTAAAGGGTCCGAACAGTGACAATTCCATGCATGACCAGGGGTTGGCAAGGTGCACTGATTTTTTTCTCTCAATCCTCTGCAGACCATTCACGGGAAATCCCACAGGGTTCCGGCGCCCGTGATGATGGCACTTACAGTTCCAACACCCGTGATGATGTCACTTCTGGTTCCAGCGCACCGATGACATCAGTTCCTGTCCAGGCCTTTAAAGCCGCCATCTTTGCCACATGTCATCAGTTCTGTTTTGGACTTTGAACCAGACACAACTCCTCAAAATGTAACCCTTTTTCAACCAAGGCATAATACACGGGTGGCTGCCACAAACGTTTTTTATGTCTCCTGTCCATTCTTGTGACACTATATATAAAATCCAACATCTGTCTGTCTGTATGTCGCTTTTCATGAGAGAACTACTTAACGGATTTAGATTGTGTTTTTTTCTAGAATTTGCTTGAACATTCCAGTTGATTTTGTGACTTCTCTCATCACGCTAAGTATCACAGTTCGCTTGCGGTAATGATTTATTTGTGCGAATCCAAGAGAGAGGCTGTAGGCTGAAGAGAGGGTTGCAGAGCCTTCCTCACTCACACACTAGCCTCTGTTTGACTCACTCTACCTCTCACCACATGTTGGAGTGTACCTTGCCTCCGCTTAGCTAGCGATACTTGTTTGTTCAACAGACATTATCATCTGTAGATTGTTAAGGAGTGACGTTTGACGTTTTTGAGAGAGAGATCAGAGCTACATGTGTATTAGAGGATAGCTGCTGATTCACAGAGATATCATGGCCAGTTGCTTTTCTCCCCACGTGGGGGACGCTCTCCCGCCAGAGCTGAACACGATCAGATACAGTGGCAACGTTTAACATTGCAGAGAACCTACCTTCTGCTTTGCCAGAATTACATTTTTTAGTGGATTTTTAAAGTTTCTCCTGTTTCACTACTACATGGGTGGAGCCATGGGGAACAGCTAGTGGTGAATAAATTATAAATGTGTAGAATAAGTAGGAAATCAAATAAAACAAATACAATAAATAAATATTATAAAAATGTAATAACACGAAAAGAAAATATGATATAATGAAGATTTTATACATGATTAGCAAAAATTTATTACAAGTATAATCTATATTATGTAACATATAGGAAATGCAAAGGACAACAATAATGGTGGTTAAAAAAAGTCTGCATTAAGTCAACAATAAAATAAAAATATAAAAAACAGCAAGGACATTAGCACAGTACCCACAGAATATGCATGTAGATGTGAAAAACTAACAAAGATTAAAAAAATTAATTAATTGAACCAAAATAACCGTAACAGGCAGATGCTCTCTTGCGTCAACACAGATACGGCAGTGATAATTGTTCTTAAAGCAACAGCTACCATTTTTCTTTTTCTCTTCCTTGTCATCGTGAATTGAATTGAAGGGCTATTAATATTACAGAGCCTTTGAGTTCCACAACTGCAGGGAGCGGTCTGCCTGTCGCTGTTCTCCTTACTGTCGACTCACCCTGCCTTGGGTCCTGGGAAGGCATGTGCTCTTCTTTTAGAATCTCCTCTCCACACCTCATCTACTGTAGAAGTTAGTTCTGGTGTGGCCAATGTGTCTCAGTCTGTTGTTCTGCACTGACATGTGGCAAGGACTATTGAAAGGGCTGCATTTTTCTTCAGATGTTTTCCTCTTTTTTTCTATATGAACATAATCATTTTTTGGATGCTTCTAGCCAGAGACTGTAGTGCAGAATAGGAATGCTAATAGTTGGGTGGTAATATGAAGACCTGGACTAGCAATGGGGGACTGTTCATTTTGTGTTTTGTGAATTTCAGTATTCAATTTGTCATAATAGGTTTTAATATTTTCTTTTTGATTAAACATTTTCATAATTTTGTATCTGTCTGTCGGAACTTAGTATATGCTACAATTGGAGTGCATGTTATTACTTATTATTTTAATTTAAGCTGTTTACAGACCAGATAAGTGTAAAAAAGAATTTCAATGTATTTATTGCAAATGGCACATAAAACGAACTTTAACATAAACTTGAAAAAAAAGTTTTATTCACTTAGAAAATTCTGTTTTGTTAGTGCCAGAACATCAATTGTAAAGAGGCACAAAATAAGGGGAATATAATAATTGAAGAGCCAAGGAAAGCTATTGTAACTTCATTAATAATTGGTTTGTGCAAGAAATGGCATGCTCTCGTGAAGAAGTAGATAGTTCTCACGTGAGTAAGTAGCCAGAGGGTATCTGGCTAAGAGACTTAACACCAAATAAGAGAACATCTAAAAGTTCATTTTAAAAAGATTTTACTATCTACCCATTCAGGATTCATTGTTTGCAGGTTAGCAGGTCCTGAGCAAGTCATTTAAGCTTACTGTGCTCCAGTTGTTAAAATGTAAAGTATGAGGAGAACAGACTAAGGGAACACCAACGTTTGGTCTCCTCATGAGACGAAGAATGGTTTATAATGAAAAGGCATTGTGTCAGAACTTTGCAGTTATCATTTGGTTGTGAGGCTGAGGATCCACTGGTGTTTTTAATACGTCAATTGATGATGATGGGATGAATTTAGCTAGGATCTTCTTCTTGATCAGTTATGTCCTAAGCAATACTGTACATAAGTCTTGAACTGTTAACCTCTTGTTTGGAGAGCATACTAATTGGCATACATGCTCTCAGAGAAGTCATGTTCTCCTCCTTTCCTCATTCCACATGAAATTCTTCTCAATGTGTGCAATACTCCAAAACTGGCTTATAAAATCCTCTAGATGTTTAAGATGGAAGCTCGGATCTTGGAAATAACAACAAGTCCTGCACTGGCTTATTTCCGATATCTGTCAAAATAAAATGAAATATATAAATGACCCCAACCCAACCCTGCTCTTGTCCCTGCATAGGCTTTTACCAAGACTCCCCAGCTGTCTCTGAATCATTTTATGGCCTCTCTGATATAATTATCTTCAGCTATAGTTTCAGAAAGACATTTACAGAATTAAACCTTACGCAGAGTTGGCTTAATACCAATGTCTCTATGGTTTGTAATGGGTCAGCTTTTTCCCAGGCCAATAATCAAAATTCTTTTCCTGATGCCTGCAGTGGGAATAATGAGAGGAGAAGAAAAACAGCAAGCATGCCATGGTAGTAAAGGGAGGATCCTAGCCAGGAATGAAAGTGTTAAATACAATAGCAGTAAGAAAAGAAAACCAGCAGTTTTATGGCAAAGAAGAGTTACAGCAGTAAACAGATATAGATGGGGAAAATGCAGCCCACCTTATTATAACTAAAGTTCCCATGGATTTTTGATCACTTCAAAGAAAACTCATAAGACTGCGTAAACCCAGCTGGGAGAGCAAATTGTTTTTCAATCGTATATCTTCGAGACAATGCCATCCATCTGCATAGACTTCTATTCTAATCCATGCAAGTTCTTTTTCAATAACTTTGGTTGTCTATGAACTTATTGGACTTTTTCCAATCATTTTCCATCATTTAATTAAGGATTGTTGTTTTTTTTATTGTGTATTGTACATTACTTTTGTGCTCTTCATGCATGTGTTAGGTGTTAGTGAGGGTGTTGCTCAGGAGTTACTTCTTATATGGTGTGATGTTTAATTTTCACTCTTTCAAATCACATTATCCAGTCTAAATTCCATCCATCTAAATTCTTTTGTAATTACAGTTTATATGGTGAACCCTAACTACAAAGAGGACTATTTCATTTATGTTAGGTAGAATGCCTAGAGGGGACTGGGCAGTCTCATGGCCTGGAACCCCTACAGATTTTATTTTTTTCTCCAGCCGTCTGGAGTTTTTTTTTGTTTTTTCTGTCCACCCTGGCCATCGGACCTTACTCCTTTCTATGTTAACTAATGTTGTCTTATTTTAATTTTGTATTTTGTCTTTTATTTTTCTTTTCTTCATTATGTAAAGCACTTTGAGCTACTTTTTGTATGAAAATGTGCTATATAAATAAATGTTGTTGTTGTTGTTGTTGTCTGTTCTGTGTGAGGTCAATAGGGAACGAGGGTTGGTCGCCCATACACTTCATGTACTTACTACCCGGCTCCCCACTTCTGACATCACACTTCCCCCTCCCCTCTGCCTGCAGCCTCTGTCTCGGATTAGCGTGAATATATCAGTCCTGCAAGCAAACTATGATTCTTAGCGCGATGAGATAAGTTCCAAAATCAACCGGAATGTTCAAGCAAATTATATAAAAAAAAAAGATCTAATTCTGTTATGTAGTTCTCTTGTTCGCTAGCTAAACAGAGGTAAGGTACGCCTTGAGGCTGGCGTGTGATGAGGAGGGATCCGCTCCCCTCCTCTCAGCCCGCTGCGTCTCTCTTGGATTTGCGCAAATAAATTGGTACCGCAAATGAACCATGATTCTTAGTGCAATGAGAGAAGTCAAAAAATCAACTGGAATGTTTAAGCAAATTCTAGAAAAACAACCCAATCTAAATCCGTTATGTAGTTCTCTTGTTCACTAGCTAAGCGGATGTAAGATACGCCCCGAGGCAGATGCGTGAGTGAGGAGGGCCCTGCAGCCCGATGAGTCTCTCTCCGATTCGTGCAAATAAATTGGGACCGCAAATGAACTATGATACTTAGCACAATGAGAGAAGTCACAAAATCAACCAGAATGTTCAAGCAAATTATAGAAAAAACCTGATCTAAATCCATTAAGTAGTTGTCTTGTTCGCTAGCTATGCGGATGTAAGATACGCCCCAAGGCTGGCGTGTGGGTGAGGAGGGCCCTGCCCCTCTCCCCTCGGCCCATTGCGTCTCTCTCAGATGCACGCAAATAAGTCAGTACCGGAAGTGAACTATGATACTTAGTACAATAAGAGAAGTTGCAAAAATCAACCGGAATGTTCAAGCAAATTATAGAAAAAAACTCAATCTAAATCCGTTAAGTAGTTCTCTTAAGCGGGCAGACAGACAGACAGATGTTGTATTTTATATATATAGAGATACTGTAATTGTATCATTTGGAAATCAGTACATATATTTTTAATTAGCATATGTTTAGTGTGATATATTTATATACCATCCTTATCCTGTTTAAATATTGTAAAAATACATTACCGCTGGATACTCATTTATAGTGATGCGTGAAACAATTTGCATGAAATTGAATTTGTAGCAAAACTCAGTGTTTCACCCTGCACAAAAATTTGCAAAATAATTCGCATTTAATGTCCAGTAAAATTCATGCCTTTCACACAAGAAAAAGCATTTAGTTCCCGTATAAAAGCATTTTCATACAATAATTCTTCATGCACCTGCCTGTCAGTTAGTATTTAAATAAAGTTCTTTAGTGGAAAAAAATCACCAGAAATGTGCATATCTTTAATTATGATAAGGCAGTTGTTAGGCAGTGGAGGAAAACTACGCTCCACCATACTAATATGAATGACAGGAATAAATAGAGTTGATTTTACTGGTGTGATATGCAGCATCAGAATAGAACACAGGAAAGCACAAAAGTTTGAGTGAGGCTTTGGGGAGCAGTATTACTTATTTTCCACAACAAAACACCTTTAAAAACTCAAAACAATTTGTAAAATCGTCTGTGAAATGAATTTGTGTGTCAGTTTTGCAACTGTACATAAGTTGAAGTTTGCCTGTTTCATTCATCATTACTCATGAAGGCATAAACTGATTGACAATTATTTTTAATACAATAATGTCAATCTGCATTGTTTTTCATTTTAAAGCTCTTGGCCATCGTGTATTGGAGAGTTTCAGTAAGGTATCAAGGTCAGATCTGCAGGTGAATGGTCACCAGGCACATTAAACGGTGTGTTTAAAGAATTTTCAGGAGCTCTTTTATCAGCTCTTTTTGGACTGTGGTTATCTGCACATTATGCCACCATGAAGCCTTCATCACAATTCTAAAGGAACAGCTGATATTCTTTAGGGGCCAATCAGAATCATTTCATCTGATTCCAATTAAATGCAAATCACCTTGGTACATAATTTGAAGTGACTGGCATTCCATCCATAATTAGTTTCCAGGCTGACCTCAAAGAATGTGGAACCCTTCCTAACCATTGGTGAGGCTCACCAGCTTGCCTATCTAAAGGTAAGGCAGCACAACTCCCCCTTTAGTGTGAAACTCTCTTTCTCCAAGACCAGGGGCCTCATGTATAACGCCGTGCGTAGAACTCACACTATAACATGGCGTAAGCACAAAAGCGGGATTGTGTGTACGCACAGAAAAATCCCGATGCAGGAATCTGTGCGCACGCATACTTTCACGTTCTTCCACTACATAAATCCCAATTTGCGTGAAAAGTAACGCACGTGCACGCGCCTTCTGTCCCGCCTCAACTCCTCCCAGAATTACGCCTCTTTGAATATGCAAATCAATATGAATAGCCCTTAAGCTCAGCGTGCTGTAAAAAGACAATGGCAAAAGCACAGGGGAAAATATAAGAATTTCAGCGAATACCAAGTGGAGGCAAAGGAAAAACATACTATTTGTTGGTTTAAACAGTGGTATAATCAACAAAAGAAAGATGATCGAGTGACAGAGTGTCGGAAAAACTCGAAAGATCAAAGTCGCACAGTGCCCGAAAATAAAAAGAAATCACATATCAAAGTCGCCGTGAAAAGGCAAGTCGTAGCCCACCGTCTGAGTGTCATATGAAAGCATATTAGGGTACAAACAAAAAACATAGGCACACAGTGGGAAAAAAGCACGAAATGTCAACTTTAATCTCGAAATTTCCACTTTAATCACGTAGTTTATTTTGCCATTAAAGTAGAACATCATAAACTTCATCTTAAAATCGTTTATTTTACTAGTTTCTCAAGTAGCATGTTAAATGCTTTTTTCTGTGTTTGATCTTCTATGTGCTCTGTGTGTGTGAATCACTACGTGCTTCCGTTCTTTCTCTTTCTCCGACAGGACACAGAATGCATTACATTCGAGATATTACAGCTCTCTGAATAATTAAAATACTGAGATGTATACGTGATATCATTTTCATGATGATCGGAATGAAAGCATGTTATTAAATATGGGAACACGGTGGCGCAGTGATTGTTCATAGCTCACGCAAGAGGCTTGCTGCACCATGTGTGACCTTCGATGAAATAATTTATTACAGAAGTACTATCTCTTTCAAACGTACTAACCTCCAATTCCTGTCCATACTTTTCTTTCTCCAATCGCCACACAATCAGCTCTGTAATAGACGTTAAGCCATTTGTAAGCTTAGAACGCCGATTCTTCAAAACTTTTAAGGAACATTGAAATATCTTCGTAGTACATGTTTAATTATTCTATTCGTCAATCCTTCCAGTGTCGCGTCAGCACCAGCAAGAATACAGCGCAAGGCAGGAGCTATCCTTGAACTAGCTATACGCTGCGGCACCATGTCCTCACATGTTTAATTATTAGCAATACAGATTATTTAAATGAAGTTAAAGTTTTATCTGTATACTATAAGCAACACATTTTGCTGCATTTCATCTTAAAAATGATATTGCCATCATACGCACTTTATAAAGTAGCGCAGGTTGTGCAATATTATAACTGTAGTGTAAGTTTACAGTGAGGTGATTGAGTGCGTTTATAGTTCTTGGGATGAAACTGTTTCTGAAACGCGAGGTCCGTACAGGAAAGGGTTTGACGCTTTTTGCCGTGGTTAAGATAGTGTGTACTTGAAACTGTATACCGATAATTCTCTTTCCGATCATCTGCTGCTGTGATTCACACTCAGATGCAGTGATATAAATACTCCGAGTGGTGCAGTGAGAGTAATATGGAAAAAGATGATCCGCAGTGGCAACCCTTAACGGGAACAGCAAAAAGAAGAACAAGATGCAGTGAGCGTAACAACGCTAAAGCAGTTCTGGTATTTGGAATACTATGGCTATTCCCTGGACCATTATATTGCAGCAGGTTAATTACAATCAGATGCATTACACTAATAAACAATATGCAGTTAATTTCAGTGTATTTATAAAGCCGCGTCAGGAATGTGGAGCTAAGAAAGAAAGGATGAGCACACAGGAACAGTAGTTTGACCATTCTGTGGACCATTATATTGTTACAGGTTAATTACAATCAGATGCATTAAATTTATGAACGATATGCGGTTAATTTCAGTGTATTTGATAAAGCCGCCGCCGTGGATGTGGATCTAAGAAAGGGTAACCACACAGGAACAGTAGCACAGCTTTGACGCTGGGTGCCACCAGTCTGCAAAACCGAGCGGAGAAATTGCATACGCCAAGGAATGAGTTACCGTGGAAATGTGCGTGGCTTTACGCCAAGTTTAGGTTTTATACATCGCGATTTGAGCGTGGAAAGGTTCGTACGCAACATTTCTGTGCGTACGCACCGTTTATACATGAGGCCCCAGGTCCCTCTTCTGACATAATGGGATCCATTTTACATAAAATTACGTTTTTTTCCTTTTTTTTTTTTTTAATTTATTTTGGTGCTATCATCACTACACACTGTTTAAGATGATAGTGAAATGCACATGATGTCTAAGCTATTGGATTTCAAACAAAATCAATGACATTTCTTTATACTAAATTAATTCAGGAAACACTTTAATGAACTTTGTGGCAATGTCTTTTGTCTAAGATTCTTGACTTACGCTTTGGTTTCAGATTCTGTTTCTCCTGATCGTTCGGCTCTAACCTTTGCATGTTTACTGACAGTCCGTTTGAACTTGACCTCTTGGTCCATTCTTTCTGTGGCATTTTTTCATCTTTTGGTCACAATAATGTAATTCTCTGATTTTGGGAGGTGTTGGGGATTTGTGAAAGACATAGAAATGGAAGTAGCCACTTTGTGATGACTGCTGGTGCCTGTTGGTGAGTGATCTCCAGTGATCATTTCCACCATACTGCTCAGGTGTTCTGAAGCTCCATGCACTCCCAACTGCTTTATCCCTTTGTCTACTCATACACACTGCCAGGCTCCACCTCACTACGCTAATCTGGTAGCAAAGCTCTATCCGCTGGCTCTGGCACATCCAAGACTTGTAGGCAGCTATGCATTAAGGCCAATGGACTCTAGCAGCCAGGAAGTGAAGTAGTCTTTTGAATCAAACACATCTGTTTTTACCTGCATTTTTATTACTCTTTAATTTAATATTGTTTTTTGTATCAGTATGCTGCTGCTGGATTATGTGAATTTCCCCTTGGGATTAATAAAGTATCTATCTATCTATCTATCTATCTATCTATCTATCTATCTATCTATCTATCTATCTATCTATCTATCTATCTATCTATCTATCTATCTATCTATCTATCTATCTATCTATCTATCTATCTATCTATCTATCTATCTATCTAGGGCTACCTCCAGTGGTTTCCATGTCCAAAAACCTTCTGTAAGCCTTATAATGTCTGCTCTCCAAGGCATTCTTTTAGATGCCTGTTCTCTTGGATGGACATCATAATCGAACATGTTTTTGTCATGGTATGTGTGCCATCTAGCAATCAGAGGTGTTACCATTTTCAGCTTTTCCCTCTGTTGCTCTCTCTTCCAGCTTCTTTCTTTCTTTCTTTCTTTCTTTCTTTCTTTCTTTCTTTCTTTCTTTCTTTCTTTCTTTCTTTCTTTCTTTCTTTCTTTCTTTCTTTCTTTCTTTCTTTCTTTCTTTCTCCTGCTCAGTTGTCTCTGCGTACAATACTCCATGCCCACCTAACATCAGTGCAGGACCTGCCTGCCCTAATAGTGTTCCTTTTTCCACATTAGCATGGCCTTCTATATTATGATTTGATGAATTAACATAATTTACAGAGAAAAAGTATACAGAAAATGGAAAGCAGGTTATTCAACCCTAAAACTACTGTAAAACACAAAATGCCAACTATTCTGCAGTTTTGGTCAGGTTTTATCCCTAAGGTTTATGGAAAAGGTACCATAGAAACGGAAGTAAAGAGGTAAGCTGATTTGTGTTTTTTTTATTAAATAAAACGGAGATATGTATTTTAAACATTCTTGTTTGTCATGTGTAAAATAAGAATGAAGAAGAAGAGTGTAAAGGGCTTGGGAATGTCCAGGGACCTTGTTAAATGAGCATGAAATCAAGGGAAAAAAAACAAAAAGTAAAGTCTGTGACCACCAGGGGACGCTTCAGTCCCCCTTCACCAAACACAGCTCACCCACCGACAAGTTCCAGTTCAATTTAATAATGATTCATTATTAACAGTACCTTTACAGTCTTTTTAATCAACTCAACAATGGACTAAATAGTAAACCAACAGCTTCCATCTCCTTCCCTTCCTCCTTCACAAGCGTCATTTACTCCCTCCCGACTCTGTATCACTTGTATGAAGCAAATCAGCTCCTTTTATGTGGGGTTGGGAGTACTTCCAGTGCCTCAGTATTGCACACCGAATGCACTTTTGGGCCACACAGAAGGTTCCCCTCCTGTAGCACCTCTGGTGGCACCCAAGGACCCTGACAGGGGTGCCCCTTCTGCACCACAATTCACAGGCAACCCAGCAAGTGTCCAATTCGGGAGCGAGCCAGATGAATACTGCCATCTCTCCTGCTGGGGGATGAATTGCTCATAATATTCAACCTCCCCCTGTTTATCCATTATTCTTTCATCCTGACTGGGACAAGAATTGAAGGTTACACCTCCACTCCTGTGTTCCTCCTATTATGGCCTCCCAGAATAGTAGGATATTATCCGTGATTCCATTGAGCAGTAAACTGCAAGGCAATGATTATATTTTTATATTATGTACATTAAAGAACCATCAACAACAAATAAAATCAAATGAACAATATATTGAACAATTATTATAAAAGTAAATGCCAGTCTGTCCACTCCAGCACTTACAAGTCCAACTAAAATACCAGGCCATCTGTTGCCTGTTTACAGGTTATATTAGTCAGCTCTCCTGAGTTTCAGGTTCCTCTAATAAGTTATTCTCCCGTTGGAGATGTGTCCTTCTTGGAGGTTGGTTTGTAAATGAACGCTAACTTCTGGTGTTGCAAAACCCAGAAGTGATGTTAGAAATCATCTCCTGACTCATCCTTCAGTCTGTTGATGAAAAGTGATGGCAAATCCCTCAGATACTTGGAGCAGAGGGATCACAATGCTAGAACCTTGCAGATGCTCCTTATGCGCATGCGTGTGACACATGTCACCAGAGAGCAATGACTCGTTACATGTTGGTTTTCCTTGTTCCTTATAAATCAGTCTATAATTTTAGATTCAATGATAAAGCTTCACTAGATAGTATTCCCAGGGAGGTTGATCCCATGGCCGGCAATGATCAGCGCCGTTTTGCACTTATAAATATCTTGCGTCTAGAGATCTGTCCCCTGATGACCTTTTAAATTACTATTTTTTATAGTTTAATCACACTTTTCCAACTTCTCAGAAGTTTCTTTGTTTCTTCTGTAATGGAGTAGCTGAAGTTGTGTTTTCCTGCTGCGTTCACTCATTAAAATATAAAGCTGACACAGTGCTGGTAACATATGGGATCACTCCTATGTGAAGCAATTCCCAAGCATTTGGCTCCTGCTCAAGACCACGCCTGACAATTTCCTGGAAATTGGAACGTTGGTTTTACTTTCTTTTATTTAGAAGTCATTCCTCTGCCTGACTGCCGCACAATGGCAGAAGCTCGGCTGTCGATGTTACAGGAAATGTTCAACTGCTCCATGTGTCAGGGGATTCTGCAGGACCCTGTCTCGACCCCCTGTGGACACAACTTCTGCACTAACTGCATTAATAAACACTGGGATCAGAGTGATCAGGCAGAGGGCTACAAGTGTCCCCAGTGCAATGAAGTCTTCAGCTCCCGGCCTGTCCTGTCCAGAAATGCCATGCTGGCAGAAGTCATGGGAAAATTAAAACAGATGGAGGTCAGCCTCCCACCTGAGGAAAGCTGTGCAGGTCCTGGAGATCTGGAGTGTGATGTCTGCACTGATAAGAAGCAAAAAGCTGTGAAGTACTGCTTAACCTGCCAGGCCTTCTTCTGCGAGACTCACATTCAGCCTCATAGAAACTCTGAAGCATTTAAGAAGCACAAGCTGGATGATCCGGTGGCTCGTCTGCCCCAGGAGCTCTGCTTAAGACATCAGAAACCCATTGAGTTTTTCTGCAGAACTGACCGGTTGTCTCTTTGTTACAGCTGTGTGTTGACAGAACACAAGAGCCATGACACCGCAACGCTGGAGATGGAGCAAGTGGAGAAACAGGTGATGTATAAGGGTGGGATGAAGGAAGGTGGGAATTCCAGCAGTGGAATATCTAAGCCATGACCCTGATAGAGCACTGTTGACTATTGTGACCATAGTAAGTATACAATAAGTAAAACTTATTGACCCCATGTAAATGCACAGACCTTTATTGACCATGTGAAAGTGTATGTTGACCGTATATGGTGTCACAGGAGGCTGGGGAGCAGACCCAGCCAGGACACCTGGAAGGACCAGGAGGTAGTTTATTCGTCCCCCGGGCCACAAGGGGGCAACCATCCTGGATAAAGAAGGGAACACAGGGACGGAGCCAGGAGGCTCAAACCTATTGGGACCCGTGGCCATTGCCAGGGGGCGCCCTGAGCATCGAGGAGCCCGGGAAACCTGCACTTCCGCCACACCTGGGCAGGTGGAAGAAGGACTTTCCAGGAATGACCGGAGTGCTTCCAGGTGCAAGGGCAGCACTTCCGCCACACCAGGCACCTGGAGCACATCCGGGTGGGAATAAAAGGGGCCGCCTTCCTACAATCAGGGAGCTAGAGTCGGGAGTGGGTGCAGGACGAAGCTCCCATGAAGAAAGGAAAGGAGGCCCATGGACAGTGAAAGACCCAAGGAAGGGTGTTGTGGTGCGGGAGCACTGTGCTGTGTATGGGACTGGTGTTTGTTGACACTTGTTTAAATGAAAACTTGTGTCATTATGAAGAGTTGGTGTCCATGTGGTTGTGTCTGGGCTGAACGTCTCACAATGGATAGGTCCACACTACTTCATTTTCATTTAAAAATCTGCACATTACTGTCTGTTTCTGTCTTTTCATCCACACTACCCTGATGTTTTTAACTCCCGAAAAACTCTTCAGAGCCGTATACTTCTGAAAATGCCTGCTTGACTTTGTAATATAGATGGGTGAAAACGCAGACTTTTGAAATCACAAACTCTAACCCCTCTCTGATTAGTTCATGCTTATTATGTAGCCTTTCCCTGATTGGGTCCTGCCCCTTACAACATCTCATTCCCTGACTGGTCGCCTTCACATGTCATGTTTCCCTGGCTCGGGTTCAAAGTTTTGTGCCATGTGTGCCATTTATTGATGTTAATGTTGCTTTTGTTGATCATGTGCACTATTCTTTGCTTTTGATCTTGTCTATAAACTGCCAGTGTTATATTCCATTTGTTTTGTGTGTGGTCCTCCAAGAGGCGGAGTCACCTGCCAATCACCACTAGGAACTGCCCAACACCCATTAAATCCTGATGGTGCATGGGAGTGATGAGTTTACCTGTGCTTTACTGTTCCATTTGTGATTTCCCGATTATTTGACCTCCTGCTCTGCTCATTTTAATTATGTCTCTGGATTTCTGTACTGGGACCTTGTTCACCGGAATTGCTTTGGGTTTTAGGCAACTCCATTTTGCCTTTTGTGTTTGATGGAGCTTCATTCTTGTTACAAGCATTTTGTGGAAATACACCTTTTTCTTTTTATAAAGATTATGTGTTGCCCTTGCCTCGCAGTAAGAAGACCTGGGTTCACTTCCCGGGTCGTCCCTGCGTGGAGTTTGCATGTTCTCCCCGTGTCTGTGTGGGTTTTCTCTGGGTGTTCCGGTTTCCTACCACAGTCGAAAGACATGCAGGTTAGGTGGATTGGCAATCCTAAATTGTCCCTAGTGTGTGCTTGGTGTGTGGGTGTGTGTGCCCTGCGGTAAGTTGGCACCCTGCCCAGGATTGGTTCCTGCCTTGTGCCCTGTGTTGGCTGGGATTGGCTCCAGCAGAACCCTGTGACCCTGTGTTTGGATTCAGCAGGTTGGAAAATGGATAGATGGATGGATGTGTTGCCCTTATATTTAGCCAGTGTTTGGTGGTATACCCCTCTCAAGTGGGCATTTCTGGAAATGTAGTGGAACTGATTGGAATTGTGTACTTTTGGACTCCTAGTTCACAACATTACAGAAGAAAACCATATTCGAAAATAGCAGACATAGAGGAGTTGCTTTCCATAGTGCATGTTGCTTACCTGTATGCTTCTAAATTGTGTCTGAATGCTGCATACATGCACAAATAATTTACCGGCCATTACAGTTTTGTGATAAACCCCATGGCCAGTGGCTTTACCACCACTTCAAGGATTTTTTTCCGTCAATGCATGGGTGCCCAATATTGGAAAACATTTGCATCATAAACATTTGCAGTCATTTTAGTGTAGATGAATTTACTTTTGTAAATGACGTGAAAACACAGAGATCATTTTCATTTAAAGTAAATGTGGTAATGTAGTAAAGTGGACATAACCTAAGAATGGATTGACCAAACTGTCTACTGTAAATGTAAATTCATTGACCATACGGAACACAGGCATTTGTTAAGGTTTATTTAATTTACAGTAGTTTCACCTTTGTTGTAAATGCTGCATCAGTAATGAAAGAATCTCCCTTTGACCACCCAGGCCCAGTTAAAGACGGCACAGACCGAAATCCAGCAGAGAGTCCAGGAAAGAGAGAAGAAATTGGAAGAGGTGTTGAAGGCCGCGGACTTGATCAAGGTGAGAGATTCATGCTGGAAATGGAGCTCATGTGTCACTCCAGATTATAATAAAAGTGTGTCCACCATTTCATTATTGTATGAAGAGGAATGGTATTTCTAATATTCTGCCTTTGCGCATAATCTTCTTGAGTGGATATTTTTGCAGGGTAATGGGGTGTCATTTTTAAACTGGCTTTACCTTGGCTATTCATGTTGTGAAATGAACAGCTTTGACACACACAAAAAGGTTTGGGGCAGCCACCCATATATTGTTGCTGACTGCAAAAAGGTTTTGAAGTAGCACTCATGTGCTCTGTTTTGAGTCCTGAACTGAATTGAACATTTGAGAAAAGATGGCGGCTTTATAAGCCGAAAGGCAGAAGTGATGTCATCTGGCCGCAACCAGAAGTGATGTTGAATCAGGCAGGTTTTCCCGTGTTTGGCCTGCAGAGATAACAGAGGTAGGTTTAGTGCACCCTGCCACCCCCTTGGCCTGGTGGGAAACTACCTCCACTTGGTCCACTCAGCTCCCTCCTAGTGTGTGACAATGTTTAGACAATAGTAGCTCCCTGAAGCAATGGTTCAACTTGAATACAGAAGAGGCAGGATATTTTTTTTCTAAACAGCAGGATTTGTTAGAATGATTTGTGTCGAAGAGGGCTTGTGGATGCTAGGAGTCACTGTTGCCCCTTAAACCCAAAAGACAGACACACAGGACACCAGGTAAAAGCACTAAGAAGTATTCTTTAATTATTTTCTTTGTGTACAGTGCCCTCCAAGCACCACAGCCACTATAAACAGATAAATAAAGCACAGATCACAATAACCACAAATCTTCTCAATCTTTTTTCCTCCTTGGCACCTCCCAGAAAGTGTTGTCCACCTCCTCCCGACTCAGGCTCATCTGCTGGTTTTTCAGCAGTCCTTTATATAGTCCCAAACCCAAAAGTGCTTCTGGTCTTCCGTCCATGTGACCTGCCAGCACTTCCGGGGTAAGATGGAAAACTCAAGTTTGTAAATCAGCCCGGAAGTACTTCGGGGCTTCCATCCACGTGACATACTAGTACTAGAACATTGTCTCCCAGTGTCCTACAGAATCTCCTGGCAGCACCCACGGTACCCAGAAGGGCTGTGATGCTGAACTCCATATCCCATAGTGCCTTACGGGAATCCAGGGCACCGCTATACTGTAGGGAAGCTGCCATCTAGAGTCTTGGGAGAGGCAATGTCCTAAAATAGTTGCCTTTCCCTCTCCTTCCAGTCTCTGGGCATCCCGGCTCGGTCGAGTTGCTGGCCATCTATCACAGGTTAAATGCCACGTGAACTTGGCAACATGTTGTTCTGAGAGTGAAGAAGACAGAAGTTTCAAGGTAAGGCAGTAATACTCGTTGATTAAGGCACTGGAGAATGGCGACCTGTTTCATTCTGATTAGCATATGCAAGTAAGAATTTCACTGCACTCTGTACATGTGACAATAATGACCATAGAAACCTTTAAACATTTTATGTTGGTTAAACTCCCCTTGGAAAGTGACACAAGCACTTAGGCATCATAGTGTGGAGTCCATCTAAGCATTGTGTAATTGCTACTTCCGAGAAGCAAACATCTCTGAAAAGCAGGCCAGATAGGTTAAATAATACCGGCTGAGGCAAGGCACATTTTTGCCCAAAAGAGACGTACTAGTCATGAGACAAAACATTTACTCCACATATAAAAGATATTGTGATACAGGCTTTAGAGCATAATTGTTCTCTTCTCTGCAGACAACTGGCAGGAATTAGGAAAGACAAGGAAGAGAAGTCAACACAAAAGTGAAGGTCAAAACCAGAGAGAACAATCATACTCTGTGACAAGACCAAGGATTAGACAAGAACAAGATCTGTAAACAAATTTGGGGTCAAAGCCAAAATCAAACATGAAGTGCAGAGAAAATTTTTTTTCTACAATATTATAACAAAGTCGAATACTAAATTGCCAACCCAGAAGCTATTTATAATGATGCAGGTAGTTGTGAAATCTTGACAACTACATTGCAACCACGCACAAATGGTATTGGAGAATTCCAGTTAGTGAAAATAACAAATAATATTCAAAGGATTTAAAGAATCTAATTAACCTCAGAAGAACCTGAAGAAACACAACCTGACAGGAAGCTCTTAGGTTAATGAAAATTTTTTTTTCAAAATAAATGAAAAACAAAATTGGTTCATGACAGCAATACTCCAGCAACACCGTGCATCCTTGGAACAACCTGCTAAATAATGAATAATACAGTTCAAATTCTATTCGAATGAACTTTGCTTTAATCAAATGCTTGTTTTTATGGTTAAAAATACCTCCTTACAGCAAAGTCCATTTTATCTGCAAAATTCATTACAACAAAGTGATTTTTCATAAAAAAAGCAGCAAAACACACATATTTATTCTGTACTTGACCCAAAAATAACAAGGGCCTGCCCTCTCAGGGCCTGCCTCCCTTAGGGCCCGCCTCCATCAGGGCCCACCTCCCTCTGGACCCGCCTCCCCAGGGCCTGCCTCCTTTTAAACTCCTCCTTTGAATGGCACTGCAAACTTCAGTGGTGTTTAAAGCTTGGAGCAGGTGATTTGGGGAAAATGCTGATCTGGCAGGGAGGTAGTGTGGCCAGAACTGTAAGAAAGAAAGAAAGAAAGAAAGAAAGAAAGAAAGAAAGAAAGAAAGAAAGAAAGAAAGAAAGAAAGAAAGAAAGAAAGTTCTGTAGAATGTTTAATGATTATGAGTGCTAAGAAATGCAGTTTAAAACAAAAAAGACATTCTAAAGAAATCCAATGTAAAACTCATTATACTAGGCTGTCCTCATTTTGCATCATAGGAAGTAGTAAAGAAACACAAACAAATATACAAAGGATGACACATTATTTAAAGGTGCTATATAAAGTATCTATCTATCTATCTATCTATCTATCTATCTATCTATCTATCTATCTATCTATCTATCTATCTATCTATCTATCTATCTATCTATCTATCTATCTATCTATCTATCTATCTAAACTTTGGAAGCATCTGTGAACCATGTTATGCCATTTTCCCAAAGAAGGAAAGAAAAAGGAAGTCCAGGGGTTGAGTAGCAGAGCCGTTTTGGCTGAATTGCTTTTGAGGTAACTGGAGTGGTAAATATATTTTTTTACTTATTGTTTCATTTTGAATCATTGTGTACTTAATTATTTCAATATTTGACTCTATGAAATTGTTTTCATGTTATATTTGTGATGTTGCAAGCATTTTATGTTTTTTCTGTGGCTATGTTGCTGATAATAACACTTTTTTTGTTACAGAGCTCTTTTCTAGTAACTGTATCTTTGAACCTTGCCTTTTGGATTTGGTTGCTGTACGTTTTGCTCTTTCTGCCTATGGATCATAATTTTGCTTTTGACTCTTTGTCTTTCATCACCTGATCCTTTTATTCACCTGCCAGTATTCATCTTGAGATAATACATAGAGCAGCCACCTCACTAAGCTGACTGGACTAAGCAGAAGGATAGTGAGGCTCAGAGTCTTTCCTCTTTGCTCATTTGTACTTGTGTGTTCTACCAATGTTTATCCAATGTTTATGCCTTACATATGGGAAGGCTGACTGAGAAAAGGGGATTGCTGGGAGAGGAAATGTTAACTGAAGGCAAAGTTGAAACCAGAGATCTGTCCTGTCATTCATCACTACCAAAACACTAATCAAAGAATAATAGTAAGGAGACAAACTTGAAGAGACAGGAATTCAAAAACATTTGAACTGCACACAAACACATGCAATGGATTTTGTGTTTTTTTTTTAGAATATCCATAAACTTGGACAGTGACTTGACTGATGTGCCGTTTTGTCACATTGGTGACATTAATTATGCCATTTCTGCAGACGCATTCTGTAGTGTTATGACATGTAGCTGCTGAAGGATATTAGGAGCACAAAGAAACCAAGATATGGTCACATTTAGCAACAAATTGTTGTAAAAAGAGCCAAAGTGACAAACGATAAGGCAAACAAAACACAAAAGCAAAATGGTAATCTGTGTGGATAGCGCTTTGAGTACTGAGAAAAGCGCTATATAAATGTAATGAATTATTATTATTATTATTATTATCTAAATCAGATGATGCAGGAGTTCAAAACTGAAAGTGAAATCTGATGCCATGGCTTACCTGTTGCAAAGTGAACTGCACTAGAAATATAAAACAAAAGTTTTATAAAACATTATGTCAGATGCTGTGCATAGTAATGGTTGCCAGACAAAAACAAAATAGAAACAGAAATGGTAAGTTATTCTATTAAAGTGAAAATAATATTAATAAAAATAAGTGTAAAATATGATTCAGCACTTTGGAAAATCCAAAATGGGAACAACTATGAACAAAAAGAAGCTGAATCAAGCGCTGAGAAATTTCTAAAATTTACTGGATCATAGTATCTGTTGTATTTGTTGCAGTCTTCATTCTGGGATAGATTTTTAGTGTAATGTACATAGAACATATTTTTTCACACTATATATGCTCTTTGTCCAGTGAGACTTGAGTTGTTTCTTGTGGGCAGACAGACAAACAGGGCGACTGAAGTGAGTGCTTTTCATGTTATACTGTACTAGCCGTCCTCCTCAGCTTCGCCCGCGTAGAAGTGAAACAGGACAGTGAGGAGGGCCCTGCCCGGCTCCCCACTCCTGACGTCACTCTTCCCCCTCCCCTTGGCCCGCAGCCTCTGTCTCGGATTAGCGCAAATATATTACTCCTGCAAGCGAACTATGATGCTTAGCACAATGATAGAAGTTGCAAAATCAACAGGAATGTTCAAGCAAATTCTAGAAAAAAAACAGATCTAAATCTGTTAAGTTGTTCTCTTGTTCACTAGCTAAGTGGATATAAGGTACACCCCAAGGCTGGCACATGAGTAAGAAGGGCCCTTTCCCCCTTTCCCTCAGCCCGCTGCGTGTCTCTTGGATTCGCGCAAATAAATTGGTACTGTAAGTGAACTATGATACTTAGAGCGATAAAAGAAGTCGCAAAATCAACCAGAATGTTCAAGCAAATTGTAGAGAAAAATCTGATCTAAATCCGTTAAGTAGTTCTCTCATGAAAAGCGGACAGACAGATAGACAGACAGACATACATACATTGGATTTTATATATATATAGAGAGAGAGATGTGAATGCACTTAAAAAGAATAGACATCTTCTTGCTTTAAAACTGAATTGGTTTAATTTTGATCTCTTATTTTACTTAGGTCTCCGCAGAAAAAGAAATGCAGGACAGTGAAGCAGCATTCCATGAGGTCATCCAGTCCATGGAAGAGGCCAGTAAGAAAGTGAGCGAGCTGATCAGAGACCAGGCAGAGAGGGAAGTGAAGAAGGTGGAAGGCGTCAAGGAGCAGCTGGAGAAGGAGATTGAAGAACTGAAGAAGAGAGACACAGAGCTGTCAGAGCTGGCACGGGTCGAGGACCAAATCCACTTCCTCCAGGTGAGGGTGTCAGCAAAAGGCTCTCAGTAAAGGCCCAGTTATTTGGTTATAAGTCTATTCTTTCTGCTTTCCTGATGTAGAATTTTCCATGCCCTCCTGTCCCTCCTGGAGATGAAGAGTTGCTGTCCCTCACTATTTGCAATGACATCTCTATTAAGGAGCTGAAGGAGTTGCTGTCTTCTCTGAAGGAGTCTATGGAACCAGTAAAGAAATGTCAGCTACTGAAAACAACCAAGAAAGGTGTGATAAATACACAAGACCATGCAGGCCATTGTTGATCTTATTATTTAATGTATTAAGTTCTGTCCTAATAAATCGATCCGCCCATGTCTTTCATAGCCAGAGCCTATGGATCCAAGGCAGACCTATCCCAGGACATTTTGTGAGGCACATTCTTATACACAACCCATTAACCTCACACACACAATGAGAAGGTCCAGAGTACATCAGAATAGACCTAAAGCTAACACAGGGAGAATGTGCAGATTCACAACTTGACCTGTGCAGTTACTAAGCACCGGTCTTTGGAGCAGTGGGCTACAACGGTGATGATTCATCCACTGTGAAACACCCTTAACCAACCCCCACCACCATCAAAGGTAGTGATGAGGAGATGATTTGTGTGAAATTGAACTTGAAGGGGGAAAAAATCACAAAACAAACTGTGGTTTGCCAGAAGCGAAATAAACACCATTAGCACATACATTTTCATGTCATATTGAACCTTCACCATGTACAAAAGCAGGGCACAAATCATTATGGCACATTTCACAGAAAGGGGGATGTGGGCAGACACTTACCTGCAATCACCACACATCCACTGGACTGGACAAGTGGCCACCAATGAGCCCCGAAAGGATCCTGGGTAACTTTGACTCATGCAATTGGAGAAACTGAACACCAATGGTGTTACCTCTGATCCTAAATGAGTGGTTCAAGGTGAAACCCTCCGGGTGAATGAGTTGAGTAATTGGCAGTGCTAGAGGGCTGACAAGAAAAGAGACTTTGGTAACAAATCTGTGGTGAGCCATATCCCTTGATTTCCCCATGAAATCTCATATTAGTGAGTTTCACTTTTTACAATTGTGAAATCGAATTGAAAGCAAATCTTTCAAGAAACTGTATGTGAACTGAAACTCCTCTATTTCACTTATCATTAATCACAGACACACTGCCTCCTCCAGTTGGTTACAATAAGCTCTTGTCTATCCTGGCGACTTTGGGCTTAAGACAGAAAACAACCCTAGTCCACCAAAGGGTGAAGTTAGATATTCTTACTGATTCGTCTATTAACATAAGGTGGCCATGAGGCTAAGGATCTACGCTGGTATCTGGAAGGTTGCTGGTTCAAATCCCATTACTGTCATAAGGGATCCTACTCCCTTGGGCCTTTGTACAAGGCCCGTTAATATGATAATTGCTCCCAGGGCGCTGTACAATGGCTGACCCTGTGCTCTGACCCAGCAAAGGTTATGTGAAAAGACAATTTCCCCTTGGAGATTAACACAGTGTTCCAAGTACCAAAACATAATCAAAGCAAAAAGAACTTCACCAAAAATTTTTACAAACCTCACGTGGAATCTCATCCAGGTGTAAATTACGTGAACAAAAAATACTAAGCAACTGAAGCAATTGTACATATGAAGTACAATTAAAGTTTGGGTTACTCATGGAGGCAGCGGTGGGATTTCAATATTTGAGTCCACTTTCCTAGATACACCTACCTAACATTTTCATTTAAAGGTCTTTCGTTAAGATATGTCCTTGTCCTTATATCATAAGCATTTATTTCAGTTTCCTATAGACTCTATGGTGTTTATCCAAACTGCTTTGCAAGTGTGGGAAGTCAAGAATAAGTATAAGATTCCAATGTAGAGAGTGACCCATATTTTGCTTTTGTCATTTTTGTTCTGTAGGAGAAGAGTCAGTTTACATCCTGAGATTTCCAAAAAGCCAGCAAGAGTTTTTAAAATGTAAGTGTACTTCTCTAATTGCTGATTTCTTTGACACTCAAAGGTGTATATACAGTACCGTGGGGTGTATTTTACGGACACTTGTTAGGTCTGCTGATTCTCACAAAGTACTTTCCAGTAAATACAGAGTAATTCTAAGCGATCACTTTGACCCTAGTGTGAAATCATTTTTCTTGGTAGTTGTGAGATCTGCCCATGCGAGAATAGCAACATACATTAGGTGTTCAGAGAATAGTACTAGGAATATGTCAATTATATAAATTATATACTGTGTTCTGGCCATCTCACTCAATAGTTCTTTTTCCAATTGGAGAATTATGGGAAATACTAAAGTGGTACCTCAGACAACCACATGAAAGCACCGGTTGATGAAGAAACCATGAAAGAATAGTGTGGTGTCCACTCAGTGCAGTTCTGGTTCTTGCCGAATCTATACTGAAGCTGTTCTGGTGGCTAGTGGTGGCCCAATGTCCTACTTGTACAATTTACATTTTCTTTTTTTTTCTTAATTATCTGCACACAAATCATTTCATAAAGCCCAACACAGTGTAGTATCTGGAAAAAAACATGCAATTCTGATTTATTTTCTGTTGCAAGACTGGCCTTATCTTCTGAGGCTATTCATGTTTTATTGTGTAATTAACAGCATTTCATCTCTCCATACATCCAACTAATTCTGTCTTTCCAGTTGCTCCAATAATGTGTAACCCTCCGAATTTCTACCTTTTGTAGATGCCTGTCAACTCACCTTGAACCCTTGCACAGCAAATGAATACTTGTGGTTGTCTGAAGATGTCAGGAAAGTCACACACAGCACAGAGCCTTGTCCCAGTTTCGACCACCCTGACAGATTTGATCGTTGGTTACAAGTCCTCTGCAATGAGGGTCTGTACAAGAGTCGCTACTACTGGGAAGTGGAGACTGTTGGGAATCGTGCAGTCATTGGAGTAGCTTACCATTCGATTGGGCGCAAAGGAGGAGATGAAGACTGCCATCTGGGAGGCAATAAGAGTTCCTGGGGCTTGTTTTGCTCTGGTTCCAGCTACTCCGCTCGCCATGATAAACAGGAAACAGAAATAATTGCCCCCTGCTCCTCCAGAATTGGGGTGTACTTGGACTACCCCTCTGGTGCTCTCTCGTTTTACAGCATCTCAGACACAATGACGCTTCTTCACAGGTTTGAGGGCAGATTCACTGAACTGCTCTATCCAGGCTTTTCTCTTAATTGTTATGGGTCCAGTGTGACAATCTGCCAAGTGAAACAGTAGGCTTAGTGCTAAAATGTGTTTCAAATGCATCATGGGAGACAGGAAAAGGACAGTAGGGATATGTCATGAGGATGGTGTAATACTATTATGATAAAAGTATGCACTTACAAATACTTTAGAAAGTGAATTGTTGTAGTTTCTAAAGGTTAAAACTTGTACAGAAAAATTTCAGACACTCTGGCCAGCTGACCTGAGGGAATACAGGTAGGCTGAACTGAAAGTCCAGCATAGCCTGGAATGGAAGGGATAAATCAAATGTATGACACCGTTTCAGCCTCCAGAAGGAAAACATGGACTGGAGTGAAGTAGGGAGTTATCCTATCCCGTTACTCTGGGAGGTACATCAGGGAAACAGGATGAATTTAAAGACAGGGTAGAAAAGAAACTCTCTCACTCTCGGCTGACATATTCAGACAGGCCATGCTATCTGTTTACTCCACTCCATTTAAGGGCCATGCTGAACCACACTGGACCAGAGGCCAATCAACATGCAACTTTAGAAAGGCACCTGATAGCTTATGTAAGATGAACTGATTATTTCCAAGATTGTGCTGTCTGTCTGTATTCTGTCTACTTTTCACGAGAGAACTACTTAACGGATTTAGATTGGGTTTATTTCTAGAATTTGCTTGAACATTCCGGCTGATTTTGCGACTTTTCTCATTGCGCTATGTATCATAGTTCGCTTGTGGTAACGATTTATTTGCATGAATCCGAGAGGCATGCAGCGGGCCGAGGGGAGTGGGGCGGGGCCCTCCTAACTCATGCACCAGCTTCGGGGCGTATCTTACATCCACTTAGCTAGCAAATGAGAGAACTACTTAACGGATTTAGATTGTATCTTTTTCTATAATTTGCTTGAATATTCCAGTTGATTTTGTGACTTCTCTCATCGTGCTAAGAATCATAGTCCGTGACAGATTCTGATTGGCCGAGGGAAGGGGGAAGTGTGACGTCAGAAGTGAGGAGCCGGGTAGGGCCCTACTCACTGTCCTGTTTCACTACTTTGTGGACAGAGCTGCACGGGACGGCTAGTACATAATAAAAGTGTTACTTTTTCTCCTGCCTGTTCTGGTACTCTATTTTAATAATAATAATTCTTTACATTTATTTAGAGCCTTTCTCACTACTCAAAGCGCTTTCCAAAGTCAATGGGGAGCCACTTCAACCACCACTAATGTGTAGCATCCACCTGAATGATGCGATGACGGCCATTTTTGCACCAGTATGCTCATTAACATTATCTAATAAGTGGTGAGAGAGATAGCCAATCAGACAAAGAGGATGATTAGGGGGCCAGAATAACAATTTAATTTAGCCAGGACATCGGGATGCACCCTACTCTTTACGAAGGATACCCAAGGATATTTTATGACCACAGAGAGTCAGGACTTCAGTTTTTACATCTCATCTGAAGGACAGTGCCATTTTTTACAGCACAGCATCCCCGTCACTGCACTGGGGCATTGGGATCCACATTCATACCACAAGGTAAGCGTTCCCTACCTCACCAACACCTCTTCTTGTTCCCTAAGGTCATAGATATAAAAGACAGTGTAACATATGAGGACTAAAACAGGGATTAGGGAGAATTTTGCTCAAGTCTATGTAATAAAGAGTATAGGGGAATAGGGTCACCCTAGGACCCACGACTAAACAAGATATACAGTATAAGGTATAAGTATATAGGGTGGTCCAGATCTAATTATGCAATTTTCATTATGCTATAACTTATTAAGTTTTTTACACAGAGAATTCACAGCACCGTCCCTGCACATAGAGATTTCACTTAAAATTCTTTTTGTTGCCGATAGATGGCATCACCTGCCCTGCATTCCAAAATGGCAGGGAGACAGTTGTCAGTCAAACAGTTGCATAATTAGATCTGGACCACCCTGTAGTATGTAATATATATATATAGTGACCAATAGGGGATCTTGTAGTACCCCAAACCTCAGACACAATTTCACAAACACAAGTCCCCAGTTCACATACAAAATTTATTATAATGAAATACTTTACAAATAGGTTTTGTTGTAATAATAAACACAAGCACAACTCTCTTCTTCTCTCTTTTCCTCCTCCTTCCACTCCAAGCAAGCTTTGTCCTTCTTCCATCTGACACCAGCTCTCCTGGACGAGGTCAAGTGGCTTCTTTTATCTTAGGCCCAGGAGTACTTCTGGTGCTGGGGTATAGCCTGTTGGAAGCACTTCACAGTCAAGCAGATGCCCCACAAAGTAGAGATCACAGATCCCTGCAGCACCGCCTAGTGGCATCCATGGAACCCGACAAGACACCTCTATGGGATTACAGTTCCCAGCATGCCTTGAGGGTGTCCATAAAGGTAACATCACCCTGGGATGCATCCACTTGTTTGAATGAGCATGTAGCCTTGCCAGGTTGTCTCCTCTGGTTCTTTAATCACAATGGCCTCCCACCCAGGTAAGGGTTTTCAGTCCATCCCTGATGGGAAGCCATCATCCCCGCCTGCATATTGGCATTTTTATCAGCCTTTAGCCAAGTAGATGTGGGTGTGCCTGATGTTCCCTGCCCACTCACTGCAATGTTCTCCCAGCCAGGTAAGGGATTGGGGACACCAGGCCATGTGTGCCATCCTTCATGATATACATATATTTTTTTATCTGATATTCTTTATTAATCCCCAAGGGGAAATTGTCTTTTTGCATGACCATTGGGGGTCAGAGTGCAAGGTCATCTTTTGTAAACCACCCCAGGAGCAATTTTCAGGTTAAGGGCCTCACTCAAGGGCCCAATGGAGTAGATGCACATAAAGAATGGATGTCACTGGATTATCCTTTTTTTTGGCAACTGCTTTTGTGACTTTCTGCTGTTTTTAGCTTTCTTTTGTTATATACATCCATCCATCCATTATCCAACCCGCTACACCCTATACAGCATTTTTAAAATAAATCTTTTATTTATAACGATTCTGCGTTTGCCTTTTTCATTTCCTAGCTAAGGGATTGCGATCATCCATTTTATGTGGATATTTTTGATATAATGGGAAATTTAAGAATATATTTTTGAACTTTGGTTTAGAACAGCATTATGGCCCTAATGTGGGCTGAAGCCAGACAGTCTTGGTGGGTCTCAGGCTGCCTTTGTGTGCCCCCCTATCTGGGCAGACCGGTGGCCTCATACCACTATAAGCATTTCGAGTGGGTGGCTCACTACTCTCAGCCAGCATCCACAGGGAATTTCTAATTTCACTTGTGCTTTAGTAGTGCTGTCCCACATAGGTGAATATTTCTGCATTTATCGTTTAAAAGATCTGCAATGATTTGGCAATTTATCAAATTTATGGCATTTACCTACTAGATGACACAGGAAAGGGAATATTAAATGGCGATTTTAAACCCACAATGAAAGGGAAAAGCTTCACAGGTAATTTTAAGGAGATATGATGCCCTCCTTTTCCTGTCTTCTAATGTATTGCTCAGTTATGGCCCAGTTGTTTTCAAATTCTGGCTTCTGTTTCTCCCACCACTTAGCCTTTGGACTCAGAGGCCATTTTAACTCTGGTAAGAGGTACCTTTTAAGCCTCATTTCAGGGTCACCTCCAGATCAAACCACGGGTAGCTCCATACAGCCATGGGGTCCACCAGTGTGTCTGAAGCATCAACTGAGCTCTGAGTGGCCTTGAAAGTACCAGACACCCAAAGCCATATTCCATTCCAGACAGCCTGTTTGCTTTTTGGAACTTGACACCTTCACCACGTGGTAGAACTGTGCTGAATCTGTGCCAGTCCTCCATTCAGCTATCCTTCTCACTCTGCTACCCAAAGTAGCTTCACATTGCAATACAAAAATTCCTGAACAAACTCATCAGAGAAGCCAATGCCAGGACGGACCCTGGTCACTCCAGGGGGCTGTTGGGCAAAATTGGGATCTTTCCTTCCTGCTGTTATTAGGCAGTTGAACACTCCCTCCAGTGTTTCCTTGCTTCACTCCAGCCTGAAGTTCTAGAAAAGACTTAATCCGGGCGCTCCGGTTTCCTCCCACACTCCAAAGACATGCAGGTTAGGTGGATTGGCGATTCTAAATTTGCCCTAGGGTGTGCATGGTGTGTGGATGTGTTTGTGTGTCCTGCAGTGGGTTGGCACCCTTCGGATTCAGCGGGTTGGAAAATGGATGGATGGATGGATGTATTATTGTATATTGTACCATGTATTTCACATTTTTTCTGCTGTATACATTTGAATTTCCCCTTGAAAACTAATAAAGGGTAGCTAATCTGTGATGGACTGACCAGGGCCTGCTCTCTCACCTGGCCTCGAAGCCAAAATAAGGGATATTCAAGAAGAGAGCCGCAAACGTTCCTCTCGGTGTTAGGACATGGACATGGAGGGATGCTGTGGCCACAGGTATACCAGAGTTGGTATCGTATGGGAGTTTTGGGTGGGGCAGCCCCTTTTCCCGATCAGGAGGCCAGAAATACTGGATAGTGCAAGACTGCCTGCTATGGGCAGATCATTCCCTCGTACACTGGGTGTCAGCGTCATTTCTGGTTGGCCCCGGTATGGATGCTTGCAGTGCAGCTTGAGAGTTGTGGTCCAGTAGGGTTCTGTGGTGGCTAGTAGGGGTAGCTGTTGGGAATTAACTGTTGAGTGACCCGGAAGTACTTCCAAGAGAGAATAGATTGATCACCAGAAGTACTCTCAAGTCGGGTGTTAAAAGAGAGAGCCTAATGAGTTGGGAGCAGGTGTCCTGGCTAAATTACCCACCCTTAGCTAACTATTTGTTTCACCCTTTCACTACCTAATAGCTAAAGTGTGGCGAGCATACTGGCACAAGAATGGCTGCCATCACATCTTTCAGGTGGATACTGCACATTGGAGGTGGCTGAAGTTGTTCAGCTCCTTCTTCGCCACTACAGATCAGTATTAAGATTGCATAACTGTGCTTGCCATCACAATTCGTCTGTCAATCTCACCATCCCCTTTTCCCCCACTCATGAACAAGACCCTGAGGTGCTTAAACTCACACATTGGGAACAGTAGTCCATAGCCTCAGCCCTGTTGGGTCCGTGGGTGCTGCCAGGGGGAGCTGAGGGGATTAACAAGGCGTACTTTGTCATTCTCCAGCCTTACCCAGAAGTACTCTCGGCCCACAGTTTTGGGACGCCAGAAGTACTCCTGGGTGTTACATAAAAGGAGCAGTCTGGTGCAGTTAGGGGAGCCAGAGTCAGGAGGAGGAAGACAAAGCTTGCCTGGAGGAGCAGAGGAGAGGAAGGAGAGACAACAGAATTAGAAATTGTGGTTGCAGTGTGGGAAACACTTACTTGGAAAAGTTCTGCACCAGTAAAGCCCTTTGTACCTACCGAAACTTGTGTCTGAGCCTTTGTGTTGGGAGTTTGGGGAGCTGCAGCGCCCCCTGGGGACCACACAGTTTACACAACTGAAAATTGATTGGCATGTCACATTTAGTGACTGCATGATGACTTTCTAACACACTTGTGCCCCTGTCAGTAAAGACAAAATCAAACCTGTTTGATTTCATCAAGGTGAGTTGCAGGTTAGTTGGACTGGGTCACTGCACATGTGCCTACACTTTCAATGAAAAGTCAATGAAAAATTTCTAAAAATCAATGAAAATATCTAAAAATTGAAACAAAACATACAGCTGAAGCTGTCCTTACTATGCACTCCTTATTTAATCATCTTATAGGCAAACATTTCACACTTGACTGAAAAGTTGTCAAACCTGCTTAGCTGAATTATTGTGCTGGCAGCAAACATCAAGTTATTTTATTGGACAGAGAGGCTGCTGCACCCATTAAGAAGCAGAGAAGACGTCAAAGGAGTGTAAAGAGAAGGTGTATTCTGGTATACAGTATGACAACTCTTTTCACTTCCTTAAGTTTTATTTAGAACGTTCACTCTGGTGACTATGCAACTTCTCATCCATTGGCCTAAGCTCAGGCACCGCCCCTTTTAGGCTGTTGTTTATCTTTCCATCTTCTGTAATTTCCGCATGACTGGAATTTTGTCAGAGGAGCACAATGGAAGAATCAAGCCTCTCGATGCCGTGGGATGCGTTGACCTGTTCCATATGCCTGGATATTCTAAAGCATCCTGTGTCACTACAGTGTGGACACAGTTTCTGCTTGGCATGCATTACAGATAGCTGGGATCAAGCAGGGGTTTGCAGATGTCCACACTGCAGAAAGACCTTCACCCAGAGACTGGATCTTTGCATTAACATACACCTGGCTAATGCAGTGGAGAAGTTAAACATGGCATCTCAGAGTAGAGCTGGACCTGATGACATAGAGTGCAGTTTCTGTAGTGAAATCAAGCTCAAAGCCGTCAAGTCCTGCCTCACCTGCTTGGCCTCATACTGTGAGATTCACCTCCAATCCCACTACAAAATCAATACCTTGAAGAATCACAAACTAGTGAATCCAACGAGAAACATCGAGAATTACATGTGCTCAGAACACCAGAAAGCTCTGGAGCTGTTTTGTACTGATCATTGTGTGTGCATCTGCAGCTCATGTGTGGCTGATAAACACAAGAACCACCACACTGTCCTGCCTGAAAAGGAAAGAGCAAAGAAAAAGGTAAGGGCGTCCTTTAGCTAACTGACAGTTTGACTTCAAGCCATAATGGTGTGGACTTGTTTGTGACTTGTGTGTATGTTGGATTAAAAACCTTCAGGGCTGCAATCTGGTTGGGAGTATTATGATGTTAACTGATGAGTACAGAGGGGTGAAATCAGAATCAGAGTCACATTTATGGGTCAAGTGTGCTTGTATACAAGGGATATGACTCGGTTTTTTATGACTCTCCAAGTATTATGACATGACAGACACATACACAATTGATAAGTGCAGGAAATACTGAAATATACACATTTTAATTATAAATAAGAATACTGACAGATATTGGGTTGGGTTTAGTGACCGTACTAAGCAAGGAGGGCCATTTGTGAGCTTGATGACCTGTGACAAGAACCTGTTCTTATATCTGCTTGTTTTACCGTAGTTTAGACTACAATGCCTGGCAGATGAGAGAAGTTCTAAAGGGTTGTGGACAGGATGTGAGAGGTCGGTGATGATTTTCTCTGCCTACTTCATGACTCTGGAATTGCACAGGTCCTGTCAGGTGGGAAGATTGGTGCCAATGATCTTTTCAGCAGACCTGACTATTTGTTGTAGCCTGTTCTTCTCTTGTTTAGTTGCCGATCCAAACCACAGTGAGATGGATGAGCTGAGAGCAGACTCAATGATTGTTGCATAGAACTGAATTAGCAACTCCTGTGGTAGACTGAACTCCTTAGGCTGTCACCAGAACTCCATCTGCTGCTGTGCCTTTTCATTATGGAGCCTAGGTTGGTCTTCCATGTCAAGTTCTGGGTGATTATAGAGCCTTCAAATGTGAAGGTTTCCACAACTGATACATTATTGTTAAGAAAGGAGAGGGACTGTAATATCTGGAGACCCCTTCTGAAGTCCACTTTCATCTCCACACTTTTGAGTGTGTTTAACTCCAGATTGTTCTCAGCGGACCAACAGGCCAGCTGCTGAACCACCCTTCTGTATGCAGATCCATCACCATTCCTAATATCACCAGTAATGGTTGTGTCATCTACATATTTGAGGAGCTTGACAGAGGGGTCTTTAGAGGTGCAGTCTTTGTATAGAAGGAGAAGAGCAGTGGGGAGAGTACACATCCCTGGTGGGCACCAGTGCTGATTCTACGAGAGCTAGATGCGAGTTTCTCCAGTTTCACCTGCTGTTTCTTATTTGTGAGGAAACTGGTAACCCCACTGACAGGTGGAGTCCATCGCAGTCTGCACTTACACACCCTTGTTTTTCACACTGGTCCAATGACCTGTTCCGTCTCTTACTTGGCTATATAAGAAATTCGTATATCAGCTTCTGGGCCTTATTGGATTTGATTCAAATTCCTAAATCCCTCAACAGTTTATTTCCCTTAAAGTATTTACTTTAGAGTAAATATTACATGTGGATGGATGACAAGGCAGCTTAGTGGTTAGTGCTTCCACGTCATGGATCCTGTGTCTGGGGTTCAAACCTGCATCAGGTTCTTGTCCAGGTTCAGGAAGGATGTCAAACCCCCTTCATCAACATTTAAAACATGTTAAATACAGCCTGTGACGAAAATTTTAAAGTGTGTTTTATGCATATATTGTATTTGCATATAATCTACATTTACACATGGTATTAAGATACGTCTCCATTGTCACATCACACTGCAGGCTGGGCTGCTCATAATGACTCAACAAGATAAGGTTAAAAGCAGGTGGCATTGCACACCGCCATAATGAACTTTAGTGTTTTAGCACGATGCCAAACATACGACAGTCTCTTCAGGGAGATGAAAATTTGATTTCACACACACAGCTGCTGCCACTCTGTTTAGGTTTCAAAGCTGCACAGGTGTCATGGCTGAGCACACATCTGGGGGCTACCTGACTTGACGGTTGTTTGTGCATTGTGGCTGGATGCGGGAATGACAGGTTGACTAACAATGAAAAGTTGGGTTGAGTCGTCCCCTTTAATACGATTGTCCAAACTAAAGATCACACCTTAAGGTGGAAAAGGAAATGGCCCTTAGGGCACAACAGCAAAACAACAAGCTCTCTTTGGCTGTTGTGGTGGAAAAATAATCTCTCCCTCTCATTTTTCAGCAGTCAATGAACCAGACAGGAGAAAGCTTGTCTTCCTGTATTTATTTTCCTTTCATGAAAGGGGACGCTTTTCTGCCAGAATCTGACAGACAGGAAAGTGAATTTGCATGTGTATAGACACTTCAGGTTACATAGCAGTTCTGTTGCTTTAACATTTGCTCTGATTGGTTCATTAGCTTACATTACATAGAGAGCTGGCTTAGTTACATTCTCAGAAACTTTTCAAAACTTCTCTACTCTTTCGTTCTCTCAGACTAGCTCTAACCAGTTCTTTCTGTCCCTTGACCTTGACCTACTCTTCTGCAGCTTGCCAAAGCAGTTTCCTGTCAGCACACCCAACAGCTGTAGCATAATGCCTTCCTAGTATCTAATGCTTATAAGAGCAGCTAGTAGTCCTTTAATACATAACTAACCCTTTACTGCTTAGATAGAGAAATAAAGATTTTACAAAATAAAGCTTTGTGAACTGGAGTGGAGCAGCACATGGCAGTATTACCACCAAGGGGGTCTGTCACCCACCTGTTATTCAAAGTATATGTACTGTACATAAGCGAGAGCAACAATCCAGTGGGAGCAACCAAACCCCTCAACCCATATCGAATCTGTACGTGTCTCGTACTGTATTGTAAGGAGTAAGAAGAAGCTGACAGAACAGAGATTACTGAGTGTACCCGAGGATGCCATCTTTGACTTTCACCGAGCTTTCATCCTTCCACTTCGCTTCTGGTAGAGGACTTCATTTGCATACAGCGGCTGCTCCACTTCTCTGCTCAATTCCTTCTCAGTTCTCAGCTGGTGAAGGATGCAGTTTCTCGAAATTCTGTAATCTCAAGGAAAAAAATGGAAAAATCAAATGACATTGCACTTTCTTAAGACAATTATTCAGTAAATATGAACTATAAAAAAATAACGATATTGCAAGTCCTCTTTCGGCTTCTCAGCAGCAGTTCAGTACAAAATATATTCCAACATGGTGTGTCACAAATACTAACGCAGAGTATGCCCAACAGACAGACAGACAAAAAAAAAGTTTCTCTGTGTATATATTTATATTGTGTACTTTTTGACAGTATTTATTTCCTTTTATTTATTTCCTTCCATGTGTTGTGCCTTCATACAGATCCAACTAGAGGAGCTTCAACAGAACACTCGGGACAGAATCAGTGACAGAGAGAAACAACTAGAAGTGCTGAAACAGACCATCAAAAACATTAAGGTGAGATCTGCTGTCAGCTCTGTCATGGCTGCTTTGCTTAGCTGTTGTTCTAGGAGCACACCCATTCTCTTGATTCTCCACCCCATCAGTCATGTTGGCATCCTGCAAAAAGACTACAGCATTAGGTCCTGCATTGCTGCGAGGTGTTTCATATTGCATGTGTGCTTTGAGCCACATGTACTCCCTGGAACTTCTGGTTAATTTTTTGGTGTGTTCATTTTATGTGTTTATTTTATTTTTGGTGTGTTCATTTGGTGTGTCCACTTCTGTGTGGACACTGTTGTTCCCAAAAAAACTGTTCGTTGCTTCCCCAACAATAAACAATAAACCCTGGGTAACTAAAGACATCAAAGCCACACTCAACAAAAAGAAGAGAGCTTTCAGAAACGGTGACAAAGAGGAGTTGAGACTGGTACAGAGGGAGCTGAAATCTAAGATTGCAGAGGGGAAAGACTGCTACAGGAGGAAGCTGGAAAGCAAACTCCAAGAAAACAACCCCAGGGAGGTGTGGAATGGAATGAGGGCCATTACTGGCTTGAAACAAAAGAGGGGTGTTGGGATGGATGGAGACGTGGAATGTGCAAACAGCCTAAATCTGCACTTTAATAGGTTTGACTCCCCTACGTCTCCTCCCCCCACACTCAGCTCTTCTCACCTTCTCCATTCTCCTCCCCCCTCTCCTGCTCCCACAGCCTGTCTCTCTCTGTCCCTCTCAGTTGATGACATCAGAAGGGAACTGTGTAGACTTCATCCCAGTAAAGCTGCAGGTCCTGATGGCATCAGGCCCAGGGCGCTCAGGTGCTGTGCTGCCCAGCTGTGTGGAGTTCTACATCTGATCTTCAACATGAGTCTGAAACTGCAGAGGGTCCCGTCACTCTGGAAGACATCCTGTCTGGTTCCTGTCCCCAAAAAGACCCACCCGTTGACCCCCAGCGACTACAGGCCAGTGGCTCTGACTTCACATGTCATGAAAGTGCTGGAGAGACTTCTCCTGAAACATATGCGTCTGCTGGTGGAGCCCTGGCTGGACCCCCTACAGTTTGCTTATCGGCCCCGTATTGGCGTGGAGGACGCCATCATCTATCTGCTAAACCAGGCTTATTCTCATTTGGACATTGTTGGGAACACTGTGAGGGTCATGTTTTTTGACTTCTCCAGTGCTTTTAACACAATCAGACCATCACTGCTGGGGAATAAGCTCACGGAAATGCAGGTGGACGCCCCATTGGTAGCCTGGATTACAGACTATCTAACCAATCGACCACAGCATGTCCGGCTGAAGAGCTGCTGCTCTGATAGCATCCTGAGCAGCACGGGGGCGCTGCAGGGAACTGTCCTATCACCCTTCCTCTTCACCCTCTACACGTCTGACTTCAGGTACAGGTCTCAGTCATGTCACCTGCAGAAATTCTCTGATGACTCTGCCATTGTGGCCTGTATCAGGGATGGACAGGAGGATGAATATAGGGGGGTGGTGGACAGCTTTGTGGAGTGGTGTGAGCTAAACCATTTACAGATAAACATCACAAAGATGAAGGAACTGGTTGTGGACTTTAGGAAGCAGGCTCCTTTTCCCACCCCTGTCACCATCAGAGGAACGGATGTTGAGGTGGTTGAGGACTACAGGTACCTGGGGGTACACATTGACAGTAAACTGGACTGGTCCAAGAACACCAACACGGTTTTCAAGAAAGGGCAGAGCCAGCTTTACCTACTGAGGAGGCTCAGGTCTTTCAATGTCTGTAGGAAAATGCTGACTATGTTCTATCACTCTGCGGTAGAGAGCGTGGTGTTTTTTGCAGTTGTGTACTGGGGCAGTGGGTTGAAGACAGCTGATGCCAACAGGCTGAACAAGCTGATTAAAAAGGCTGGTTCTGTCCTGGGTGTCAGACTGGAGAACCTGGTGGAGGTATCTGAGAGGAGAATGCTGAAAAAGCTTCTCGGTATCATGGACAACCCCTCTCACCCCATGCACGCCTCCTTGATGGGTCATCAGAGCACACACAGCAAAAGACTCATTGCCTCCAAATGCAGAACCGAACGCCACAGGAAATCCTTTCTACCTGTGGCAATAAGACTGTATAACTCTTCCTCATTCTGTAGGTGATCTTTTTCAGAATTTTTGTCATTAGGTCTCATTCGGTTTTTTATTTACTCATCTGTATGTTACTGAATGTTTGTTTCATCCCATCATCATATGCTGCTATCTCATTTATTCATGGCACAAACACTAAGTCACTTTTCATAACCACTTGCACTAATAATCTGTTGTTTTATTATATCTGTTATAGTTTTAGTTATAGTTGTTTGTTGCTTTGCACAAATTAGTTATATAGTTATAATACAAACTATTAGTTATAGTTATAGTTATTTGTTACTTTGTTTAGAGTTATTTTGTTATTCTGTTTGCACTATTACTACTGATCTTTTTAACTCTTTACTACCTTATCTTTATTCCTCTTGTTGCACTGAGCATGTATATGACCAAAGAATTTCCCTCGGGATAAATAAAGTTCTTATCTATCTATCTATCTATCTATCTATCTATCTATCTATCTATCTATCTATCTATCTATCTATCTATCTATCTATCTATCTATCTATCTATCTATCTATCTATCTATCTATCTATCTATCTATCTATCTATCTATGCTCCCAATTCCCCCAACACACCATTCTCCTCTTAGGCTTATTCAGTTTCTCCCCAAGACTTTTCCTTGTACTACCAGTTTGGTCCTCTAGAGAAGGTAGAGAGAAGTACTGGTTTACTGCAAAAAGGCAACTTCTCTGGTGAGATGAAGGCACCTGCATATACTGGGGATTTGCTGAGGAGATAGAAATGTACATAAACTGTGCAACATTAAATGGACAACCAACTTCCAGGGTAAAGTTGTTGACTTTCTAGTAAAAAGAGAATAGTATCTAAGAAATGGAAATGGTAAGAAGAAAGATTAGAGCAGATAATGAATATGCAGAACCCCTAAAAATGCCATTCTCTGTGTCAATCAGGACTCTGTAGAGATCGAAGAACAGGAAAGCATGGAGGTTCTCAAAGACCTGATCAACAGCATTGAGGAAACCTGCCAAAAAATAACCCAGCTTTTTAAAGATCAAGAGAATAAAGAGGTGGAAAAGTTTAAAGAACCAATTGAACGACTTGAGAAGGAAATTGAGGTTCTAAATAAGAGAGACGCTGAGCTAACTGAGCTTTCAGAGACTGACAATGACATCTACGTCCTGCAGGTGAGAAGTGCTACCATAGGGAAAAGATCTAATGAAGAATATCTTCTTTCAGTTTCCTTATTTCTTTGCTGTGATATTGCAGACCTTTCCATCAGTCTCTACCCCAATTCACGAGCAAAGCCATCCCAGTGTTGACGTCAGCACAGACTTCTCGGCTGCGCTTCTGAGGAAGGAATTGTCTCATCTGAAACAAAGTGTGGAGGAGATCAGCCAGTGGGAATTCGTAGAAGAAACTGAGGAAGGTTTGTCAATTTGAAATTATAATATACCATGTCATACTTTTATGATTTCAAGAAACATATTTTTAATTAAATCAGGAAAAATACATTATCATTCACACTTAAATTTTCTAATCAACAAATAATCATACTGGCAAATCATCTAATAATAATAATTCTTTTCATTAATAGAGCACTTCTCTCACTACTCAAAGCACTTTAATGAGTGGAGTGTCACTTCAACTACTACTAATGTGCAGCATACCCAATTTTACACTCAACACACATTAGCTGTTAGGTGGTGAAGTGGTGAGAGATTGTTAGCCTATTAGAGATATGAGATGATTAGGACAGGCAGAATGACTAGGCCATGGTGGGCAACGTATCCAGGGCATTGGGATATACTCTTCTCTTTATGAAAGATGCCCAGGAATTTATATGACCACAGAGTGTCAGGACATCAGTTTTACATCTCAACCGAAGGGTGGCACCATTTTTACAGCACAAGTGTCCCCATCACTGCACTGGGGCGTTGGTGTCCATATTCAGACCACAGGGTAAGTGTCACCCGCTGGCCTCACCAACAGCCCTTCCAGCAGCAACCCAAGCTTTTTCCTGGTTGGTCTCCCATCCAAGTACTGGCCGGGCCTGAACATGCTTAGCTTCAGGAGGATCACCTCTTCTGAAGTGCATGAGTTGTATTTGTTGGCTGTGTTGAATTCATCATCTCCGTCACTAGACTGTGGAAGACATACAAATAAGAATTTCATTATACTGTGTGTACATGACAATAAATGTGAATAACCCAGCAACATCTTCTTCAGATACAAACCAAGCTTAGTGATGCTTAGCAGTGTGCACAGGCACCATTTGCATCACTTTATTCAGCTGGTGTTATTATTTTATTCTACATTAAATCTATTAAATATAACTATAGAGATGAGAAAAATACAACTGCTTATTGATTTTTTTCGATTAGCACATCTGAAAAGCATACAGAAGCAAAAAATCTGTTAAAACAAATGTAAAATTCTTCTAGCACATGGTTAAAGAAAGTGGACATTGCGCATATAATAATCTTATTACGGCTTTGCACAAATTCTGGGACAGATTCAAGATTGGCCATATGGCTGTTATGTTAGGAAATATTCAATTATCTTTTCTCAAACCAATGCTGTACAGTGCATCCAGAAAGTATTCACAGCACATCACTTTTTCCACATTTTGTTATGTTACAGCCTTATTCCAAAATGGATTCAATTCATTTTTTTCCTCAGAATTCTACACACAACACCCCATAATGACAACGTGAAAAAAGTTTACTTGAGGTTTTTGCAAATTTATTAAAAATAAAAAAGCTGAGAAATCCCATGTACATAAGTATTCACAGCCTTTGCTCAATACTTTGTCGATGCACCTTTGGCAGCAATTACAGCCTCAAGTCTTTTTGAATATGATGCCACAAGCTTGGCACACCTATCTTTGGCCAGTTTCGCCCATTCCTCTTTGCAGCACCTCTCAAACTCCATCAGGTTGGATGGGAAGCGTCGGTGCACAGCCATTTTAAGATCTCTCCAGAGATGTTCAATCGGATTCAAGTCTGGGCTCTGGCTGGGCCACTCAAGGACATTCACAGAGTTGTCCTGAAGCCACTCCTTTGATATCTTGGCTGTGTGCTTAGGGTCGTTGTCCTGCTGAAAGATGAACCGTCGCCCCAGTCTGAGGTCAAGAGCGCTCTGGAGCAGGTTTTCATCCAGGATGTCTCTGTACATTGCTGCAGTCATCTTTCCCTTTATTCTGACTAGTCTCCCAGTCCCTGCCGCTGAAAAACATCCCCACAGCATGATGCTGCCACCACCATGCTTCACTGTAGGGATGGTGCCAGGTTTCCTCCAAACGTGATGTCTGGCATTCACACCAAAGAATTCAATCTTTGTCTCATCAGACCAGAGAATTTTCTTTCTCATGGTCTGAGAATCCTTCAGGTGCCTTTTGGCAAACTCCAGGCGGGCTGCCATGTGCCTTTTACTAAGGAGTGGCTTCCATCTGGCCACTCTACCATACAGGCCTGATTGGTGGATTGCTGCAGAGATGGTTGTCCTTCTGGAAGGTTCTCCTCTCTCCGCAGAGGACCTCTGGAGCTCTGACAGAGTGACCATCGGGTTCTTGATCACCTCCTTGACTAAGATCCTTCTCCCCCGATCGCTCAGTTTAGATGGCCAGCCAGCTCCTGGTGGTTTCGAACTTCTTCCACTTACGGATGATGGAGGCCACTGTGCTCATTGGGACCTTCAAAGCAGCAGAAATTTTTCTGTATCCTTCCCCAGATTTGTGCCTCGAGACAATCATGTCTCGGAGGTCTACAGACAATTCCTTTGACTTCATGCTTGGTTTGTGCTTTGACATGAACTGTTAACTGTGGGACCTTATATAGACAGGTGTGTGCCTTTCCAAATCATGTCCAGTCAACTGAATTTACCACAGGTGGACTCCAATTAAGCTGCAGAAACATCTCAAGGATGATCAGGGGAAAAAGGATGCACCTGAGCTCAATTTCGAGCTTCACAGCAAAGGCTGTGAATACTTATGTACATGTGCTTTCTCAATTTTTTTTATTTTTAATAAATTTGCAAAAATCTCAAGTAAACTTTTTTCACGTTGTCATTATGGGGTGTTGTGTGTAGAATTCTGAGGGAAAAAAATGATTTTAATCCATTTTGGAATAAGGCTGTAACATAACAAAATGTGGAAAAAGTGATGCGCTGGAAATACTTTCCGGATGCACTGTATGTTCAGATTTGGACTCAATCTTAAATAAAGAGAAAGTAGAAATAGAACAAATAAATTAAATACACATATACCACATACACAGGCACAAAGATAAACTAGAACAAACGTTTGGCCAAAGGTTTGTGGATACCTGACCATCACACCGATAAGAGCTTGTTGGACATCCCATTCCAAAACCATAGGCATTAATATGGACCATGACTAAACCACCCTCCGTTCTTCTGAGAAGACTTTCCTCAAGATTTTGGAGGATGTCTGTTGGAGTTTGTGCCCATTCAGCCAAAAGAGCATTTGTGAGGTTAGAAACGGATGTTGGGTGAGAATATCTGTCTGAAAATAAACGTTTCAATTTAGGTGTTCAGTAGGATTGAGGTCAGGGTTCAGTGCAGGCCACTCGAGGTCTTCAAAGCCTTTAGGGACCTGACTTTGTTCACAGCGGCACAGTCATTCTGGAACAGAAAAGGGCCTTCCCCAAAGTGTTGCCACAATGTTGGAAACACACAATTGTCTGCAAAGTCTTTGTGTATTGTAGCATTAAGAGTTCCCTTCACTGGAACCAGGGGGGCTAACCCAAACCCTGACAAACAGCCCCAGAACATTAACTCTCCTCCACCAAACTTTACAGTAGGTACTATGCAGTCCAGAAGATGGTGTTCCCTTGGCATCCATCAAACTCAGATACGTCCATCAGAGTGCCAAATAGTGAAGTGTGATTCATCACTCCAGAGAACTGTTTGCAGTGCTCCAGAGTCCAATAGCAACATGTTTTACACAACTCCAGCTGACACTGGAAACCCATAGCATTGGAAACCCATTTCATGAAGCCTCTGACACACAGTTCTTGTACTTAATGTTGCTTCCGCAGGCCATGAGTGATGCCACAAAGGACTGGTCGATTTTTACACGCTTTATGCACTTTAGCACTCAGTGGCCCCACTTTGTGGGTTTTCTTGGTCTACCAGTTTATGGCTGAGCTGTTCTTGCTCCTCAACTCTTCCACTTCACAATAATAGCACTTACATTGAGGCAACTCAAACTAACAAAATCTAAAATCTGAAATCCAATATAAACTACTAGAATTGGGCAGAAAATCAAAAGACCTAAAAATCGGAAACAATCACTTCTAATGATTAAGAATCCAAAAGAAATTCAAGAAAGAGGAAGTCAAACAATAAAAGCAAGAGCTATTGGCCTCTCAGGGCTTTATATAGGCTGTGAGTGAGTCAACCAGAGCTGCAACATCAGGGGTCCCACCCCCTTGGGCTCAACGTATAAGAAACAAAGCTAATCATTAACAGAATTGACATAATAAAACATAGCAAAATTACTCAGAAACAAAAAAATACCAATGAAATCACTGTACAATAAGAAAAAAAGAAAATTCACTAAGTAAAACAAAAAGGATACGTGAATAAATACCAAATCAGTAAATAAATTAAAGCTGAGGACGGAACCATAACAAATACTGTGATACAAAAACAAACATAATAAATGAATGACACATTCTTAGAACTCAATTGTTGGCATCGTTCTGTTGATTAGGCAAAATGAAATGTGTTGACAACCTCTTCAGGTTGCTGAAGTTCTAATTCACTTGTTTTATTTCCTCTTCTGTTCTTCTCTCACTAGGGGGCTTCGCCCCCTGCTCGCTTCGCTCGCCAACCCCCTGTGTTTGGTGTTCCGGATACACACCTTTAAGATTATTGCTATTTCATTAATTTTACTTTTATTTCAGAACTTACGTAAAAACAATATTTGGAATCCTGTGAGTCCCAATGTGCTGAATCCTTTAAATGAGGTCCTTGAGACATGTGTTTAATGACTGTGCACCATAATTCAGGATAGGTTTTGGAATTACAGTACAGACAAAGCGATCCACATCATCAGCAATTATTAATTTGTTTTGGAAAGTAAGCAATAAATGCATGTGAGGTAGAACAGCCTTACAATATTTACATACATCTGACATATCACCTGTGTCCATATATTTGATCACTATTCGCTGTTTAGTTATTTGTCAGAGTAATAATTTCTCTTTTTTTGCGCTAATGCAATGTTTACGTTGTTTGTTTGACACTGTCGTTTATTTCTGCTTTCATTTTCTGTATCTTGCTCTGAATGTGTTTCGTTCCCACGTTTTTGTTTGAGTCTTTTGAATTCCAGTTTTCATTATCTGTAACCTGCTCTGCATGTATTTGGCCTCCTTGCATTATAACCTCTTTATGACGTTTTAGTTTGTTGTCTACTCTGTCTTTCGCCTACCACCGGCGTTTTGAACCCGTACCTGCTGTTTAGCGTTAGTAATATTGGTAAGTAATATGGATGATTGCACTTACTGTTAATATGGAGCGTTCTCTGTGGCTGTACTGTTAATAATGCATCACTGTAATGAGATTCACCTATGCTGTATAGTTTGTACGTGTGAGGATGACGTATGTGTAATACGGATCGTTCGTTTATTCTTATTACCCATCAGGTGTTGCGCCTGTATCATCTGTGGTTGTACTGTTAATATTGTACTACTGTAATGTGATTCAAATATGTTGTTTTGTCCGTATTTGTTGGGTTTCTGTATGATGTCGGGTGTTTGCTTGCGGTTTCTTAGAAGTGCGTGGATTCTGCTGTGTAGTGTGGACGTTTATTTCAGTTGTGCGTTGTAGGCGAATACGCCTTTTGTAGTATCTGGCGATTTCCGTACTACAATTCGCTTTCCGTACTATCTCGGGCTTAATTTGTGAACCTATGTGGACTCCATAGTCTGTCCTGTTTCACTCTGGGGCGTGGAAAATGTGATTCAAATATGTTGTATTGTCCGTATTTGTGGGGTTTCTGTATGATGTCGGGTGTTTGCTTGCGTTTTTTTTAGAAGTGCGTGGATTCTGCTGTGTAGTGTGTACGTTTATTTCAGTTGCGCATTGTAGGCGAATACGCCTTTCGTAGTATCTGCCGATTTCCGTACTTCAATTCGTTTTCCGTACTATGTCGGGCTTGATTTGTGAACCTTTGTGGACTCCGTAGTCTGTCCCATTTAACTCTGGGGCGGGGATAATGTGATTCAAATATATTGTTTTGTCCGTATTTGTGGAGTTTCTGTATGATGTCGGGTGTTTGCTTGCGGTTTTTTAGAAGTGCGTGGATTCTGCTGTGTAGTGTGGACGTTTATTTCAGTTGCATGTTGTAGGAGAATGCGCCTTTCGTAATATCTGGCGATTTCCGTACTGCAAGTCGCTTTCCGTACTATCTCGGGCTTGATTTGTGAACCTTTGTGGAGTCCGTAGTCTGTCCCGTTTCATTTCCGTACTGCAATTTGCTTTCCGTACTATCTCGGGCTTGATTTGTCAACCTTTGTGGAGTCTGTAGTCTGTACCGTTTCACTCTGGGTCGGGGGGCTGACTCCTGTGTTTTGTGTGGTGGTGTCGTTACCTATGGGCGCGTCGCCTCATTTCTTATTTCTGTCAGTGGAGCTCTTTCGGTTTTGAGCCGTAATCTCGGGCTTGATGTGTGACCCTTTGTGGACTCCGTAGTCTGTCCCGTTTCACTCGGGGGTGTGGGTCTGACTCCTCTTTTTTTGTGTGCTATGGGCGCATTGCCTCATTTCTTATTTTTGTTAGTGGAGCTGTTTCGCCATTACTCCTGCGATCTCGGTGGATCGCGCTGTTTCGTTTTTGAGTTTATGGGCGCGTTGCCTCATTTCTTATTTATGTTAGTGTGTGTACTCCGTAGTCTGTCCCGTTTCACTCTGGGGCGTGGGTCTGACTCCTGTAACCTGCTCTCCATGTGTTTGGCCCCGTTCTTTAACCTCTTTATGACGTTTTAGTTTGTTTCCTACTCTGTCTTTTATTTCTGACCTCGCTTTATCCTGCTTACGGCATGTCAGACGGTTCGTAGTCTCTCCCATTGCGCTCTTGGGCGGGGGGGGGGGGGGGGGTTTGGGGGCTTTGTGTGGCGCCTGTGCACGTTCGTAGTCTCTCCCATTTCACTCTGGGGAGGGGGGCTTTGTGTGGCGCTTGCGCACTGTCTCCTGCGTCCACGGGCAGGTCCCTACGTCCATATCCGGTTTACCATTCTCGGTTAGTAATATGGATTGTATGTGTGTCACTATCACAATGGAACAAAATATCTGTAGTCTTTAACTGGACATTTGTTTTGTGAAGGTAAGCCACAGCAACCAAATGGCCGCCATACCATAAAATGCCATTATAGGGAACCACTCCCTGCCCAGCCCTCAGACCTTACATGAGCACAAAGTCTCCAGTTAAAGTATAAGTTGTATTTTTTATAGATAGAGAGTACTTTATTAGTTCCCATTCATATTTCCCTCACGCTGATCAGACCTTAAAGTGCGTTCCAACAGCTGCCCATTTCCTTTTGTTTAAGTAGAATACAGTAGCTTCTCCTCAAATCATGTTGCCTTTCTCCAGGAATTTTATCCCTAAATGCCCCTACTTTTTTAATTTGGGGGGGGGGGGGGTGAGTGGGACTCATTAGACTTGGTTTTCTTAACATGCCCCACCCCCCACACACACACATGATAAACTCAATCCGCACGCACACTACAGCACATACACACCCTTAAACACTGGCTATGGTTGGTGGCTGCACAGGATTCCTGATAGGAACTTGCAAATTAGGCTACAGCAGACCTGACCACTTCATGTTAAATCTTCAGATGGGCAGAGGAGGGGATGTCAGATTTGATTTGTATAAGACGTAGCATTGAATGTCTGAGCAACTGGGAATTCTTATACTGTCAAGTAATTTATAATGGCAATAAAATTGTATAAAAATAATATATTAATGGCTGCGGTGGGCTGGCGCCCTGCCCGGGGTTTGTTTCCTGCCTTGTGCCCTGTGTTGGCTGGGATTGGCTCCAGTGGACCCCTGTGACCCTGTAGTTAGGATATAGCGTGTTGGATAATGGAGGGATGGATGGATAATATATTAATGGTCAATTGAAGAAATTATGCCACTACAGCTTTTAATTTTTCAAATTCCTGCTCTCTCTGTTTTTGTAGGACATCGTTGTTCAACTTCCAGGCTAAGAAAATCAGTGATGAGGAGCAGTAAGTAATGTTAATGTTAACACTTTAAACACATCATCATCTTGACTGTGCTGCCCGGGGTTGCTTCCTGCCAGAATCAGCTCAAGCTTCCTGCAAACACGAGTTGGACTGATTGGGCTGGAGAATGTTAAGCTATGTTATTACTTTGGCTTAAACATCTAGGAATGGAGTATAACCGGCTCTTGTACAATGCCTGATGCTGTGCTTTGACCTTCAAAAGAGAGACAGAGAGGTTAGGAGCACACGCTGATACAGTGCATTGCCACACCCACCACATGACAAACCAACTCAGGAACCCAGATTAGGACCCGAGTGCATGTTTTCTTGTGTAAACGTAACTACATAAAGAAACCTTAAACCTCAGCACCACACTAGTTCAGATGGAGTGGAACCAGTGTGAGGTTTTTTTTCTATGGTGGCTGGAGTGCCAATTCTGCCACCAACCCCCAGGTTTTTCCCTGCAGGTTGTAGGACCTACTGTACATGCAGGGCTGGATGCAGATTAACGTCACAGCCAGGATGGAGCAATTGCAGGTTAAGGGCCTTCCTCAAGGGCTCAACGAAGTGGAGTTACTCTTGGCATTTACGGGATTCAAACTCGCAACCTTCCAATCACCAGAGCAAATCCCTAGCCTCAGAGCCACCACTCCGCCCTACCTTCAAAAGAGTCATGCAAAAATACAATTGCCCCTTGGGGATTGATAATGTATATCAAATATATTAAAATAAAACACACATTTTCAAGAATAGTCGAAAACAGACCGATGGGTCAAAAAATCCAGTAAATCATTACATGTAAGCAAAACACCAAAACTCCCCACCAGTTTCACAATTTGTTAAACTTGAAATCTTTCACAGCTTACTTTCAATTTAAGAAGGTTGCTAATCTCGTTTTTTTTTTTTATCTTTTGTGATTCTTTTCCAGCTTCCCAGCACAGCTTGATAGAAGTGCGCCGCTTTTATAAGACTTGGATGTGGCTTAGAAACTCTCAAATGGCTCTGATCATCTTAGTTTTTGTTAACCTGGGATTTTTGATATTTCTCATACTTATTATATTGTATTTACGTGAAATATGCCCCCAAAGCAAATCAATCGTATACAATTCAATTAGCAACCAAAAGTGTGATGATTTATGCAGTTGGGTCACTGACATGTTTAATGGCTCATATGGGGTTCTAAATTGCATTAATAGGTGTGTTTACACTGCAGAGTCAGAGTTAGAACACATTTGTGGCAAAAGCTGATCCTGTCAAGTGGGGCCGTAGGGCTCAACTGGGATTCTTGAAGCCAAGTCCAGACTTGGGATGGTGTTGGGGTCAAAAATTCACTAGTGAGTTACATTCAGATTAGATTAAAAATGTCGGGAAAAGTTTATTTCAGCATGGTGTCTGTGTGTGTGGAAAATCAAAATTGATTTTCATGTCTTAAAAATATAATTATCATTGGAAAATGATGCAGTTTTTTTGCTTTGGGTAGAACTCCTGGATCCCTACATCCTAGCAAAGATACGGGATTATTAAACACTTATCCCCAAATCCTTCTGAAATGGTATGACCTATGTCCAACAATACAGAAATTGGTCTGCTCCATTTTACTATGGGACCAGGTCAACTGATTTTGCAAAATGTTTGCACAAGTAGTTTTTGAGATATGTAATTTTTTCAAATATAGTCATACACACGCGCATTCACACACTCAAAGAAATTTTGAATTGAAGACAGTTGAGGGCTCGCTTGTCCTATCAGAACATATACTAGATAGATAGATAGATAGATAGATAGATAGATAGATAGATAGATAGATAGATAGATAGATAGATAGATAGATAGATAGATAGATAGATAGATAGATAGATAGATAGATAGATAGATAGATAGATAGATAGATAGATAGATAGATTTTATTTTTAGTATAGTAGCCAAGATAGATAGATAGATAGATAGATAGATAGATAGATAGATAGATAGATAGATAGATAGATAGATAGATAGATAGATAGATAGATAGATAGATAGATAGATAGATAGATAGATAGATAGATAGATAGAGTGGAACCTCGGTTCACGACCATAATTCGTTCCAAAACTCTGGTCGTAAACCGATTTGGTCGTGAACCGAAGCAATTTCCCCCATAGGATTGTATGTAAATACAATTAATCCATTCCAGACCGTACAAACTGTATGTAAATATATTTTTTAAAAGATGTTTAAGCACAAATATAGTTAATTACAACATAGAATGCACAGTGTAATAGTAAACTAATGTAAAAACATTGAGTAACACTGACACAAACACCCAGGCTCCCTGCTGAGCTGCACGCACAGGCTCTCTCTCTCTCTCAGCAGCACGTGAGCCCCCGTAACCCCCCCCCCCCATAACTACCCCCCCCCCCCCCCCCCGTAACATTGCAGCAGTTCGCGCTATAGCCTTACAATCCGATTGCTGTATAAACACTTTTTAAATGAGTTTTAAGCACAGGGGGGAAAAAAAGGAACATTTGAACAAATCCGAACTATATTTAAAAGCCAACAAAGTTCACGTGAATAGCATTACAACCCGATCGCTGTAAACACACTTTTTAAATGAGTTTTAAGCACAGGGACAAAAATTAACATTTGAAAAAAGAGAAAAGTAACATTGCAACACTTCTCATAATTAAGTCTTAATAATTCTCACCACTCTTCACTTGCTTAGAAGCCATGGTTAACTGCAAAAGCGCACAAAATACTGTAGAGCACAAAGAGTTCACAGATAGGCTAAAGCAGGCACATCTGACTGAGAACAATGAACAGGGAGAGGCTGAACACGTGCTTAAATACAGTAATCGGCGCGTACGAACCAGACGGGAAATGAAATAGAGCACAAAGACTTCACAGTGAAAACACGCACACACGGAGAACAATGCAATACGTGCTGAAATCATCTGCACGCACAAACCGAAAGGGAAACTGGCTTGTTTGTATACCGAGTGTGTGGTCGTAAACCGAGGCAAAGGTTTGGCAAACTTTTTGGTCGTAAACCGAGACGTTCGTGAACCGAGGTTCCACTGTAGATAGATAGATAGATAGATAGATAGATAGATAGATAGATAGATAGATAGATAGATAGATAGATAGATAGATAGATAGATAGATAGATAGATAGATAGATAGATAGATAGATTTTATTTTTAGTATAGTAGCCAAGATAGATAGATAGATGCCCCTGAGATTGAAGGATGGGGAAGGCAGCTTTTCCAGGACACTGCCTCCCTCAAAACACTAGATGGCAGCTCCCCTAGAGTGCAGTGGTGCCCCGGATTCCCACAGGGTATCCTGGGACTTGGAGTCCGGTTTCTCAGCCCTGTTGGGTACTGTGGGTGCCACCTGGGGGAGCTGTAAAAGGACCTGGGGAGTCATGCTTCCCTTGCAGCCCGGAAGTACTAGGAAGTCATGAGGACGGAAACCCCAAAGTACTTCCGGGCTGATTAAAGAATTGGGATTCTCCATCTTACCCAGAAGTGCTGGCAAGTCACATGGAAGGAAGAACAGAAGCATTTGCAGGTCAGGCACCATATAAAGGACTGTTGGAGACCCAGCAAGCAAGGCGGAGTTGGAAGGTAGAAGACAGAGCTTACTGGGAGGTGTGGAGGAGAGAATTGTATTGAATTATTGTTAATTTATTGTGTTTATTGTAGCGGCATTGTGAAGAAGGAAAAGAATAAAAAGATCTTCTTTGTGTGTTTATCCTGTCTCTACATATTTGTCTGTTGGGTTTAACAGGGCAACAGCGACCCCTAGTGTTTTTACAATAGATAGATAGATAGGACTTACTTTGTCCCTGGGGAAAATTTGGCTTTTTATAGAAGCTCTTTCAGTAAATAAACACATAAATAGGTAGATACTGTAAGTACGTAAATACATAAATATACACTTTGGTCTGAACACACACTAGAATGACTATAAAGCAAGAAAATTCAAAACAAAGAAGAGTTTTGACTTGGCAGTCACAATTACAATGAGACATTATACGGACATATTGCTGCTGTTATAAAGGACCCTGAGTCCTGTTTCTTGACTCGTTTCTGCTGAGTAATTCATTGGCTGTTGGTTTGTCATAGAGGGGATGTTCTCACTACAGCACATTGTTCAATGCAAGTATCCATGTTCATGTGACCTTGACTTCAGCTAGACTAGCGGCACAGTGCTGCACTGTACATGTTTGAATTTCCCATAAGCCATCGCAAATGTGTTGTATTGCGTCAGCTTCAGTCTGTTTCAATTACCTCATAATTTTCAAATTGCCTTTACTTTCTGAGTTGCACTTCATATACAAACCAGTAGCATACAGACACCGTCCATCACAGGTCATATGAATGAGCCCAGTAGTGTACACTAGCAAACCAATAAAGTATGCATGCAAACCAATAATAAATACTCTGTGGCCAAGTGCAGGAATGACAGATCGGGGAAGCAGAGATTAGTTGGTACACCAACCGGGTCATCCCTTTGTCATAATCGTGCACATGGGAAGCAGCTAAAGGGCTCAAAAGAAGGTAATTCCACACCTGTAATCAGAATAACAAGTTTAATGTCACTGTGCTCTGTACAAAAAATACTTTATAAATCCACTCACATGTACAGGCCAAATTTAGCACACAGGGGCTCATCATTTAGAACTGCTAGGCAAGCATTATGTAACCATCTTACATCTTGCCTGAAGAAGGGGCCTGAGTTGCCTCAAAAGCTTGCATATTGTGATCTTTTTAGTTAGACAATAAAAGGTGTCATTTTGCTTGGCTTTTCTCTACATTCATAATGGCTCACATGGTACAACACCCTAGTACTATAGGCAAGCATTAGAAAGGGACAACTGTGAAAATGGGCATTGTACTATTTCTGTATGTTAGAGATGAAATTGAATCCTCTCCTTGCCTTGTTTGGAATGGTATGATTTACCTAAGTAAGAGCCTGCACGTGGAGAAAACAGTATAAAAGAATTGGACAGCAGCCAAACACCTCAAACCTGACAGACGGGTGGTGGATAACGTCATCTGTCCTGAAAACCCTTCAATCGCAGCGACAAAAAATGACAGACTGTATACATCGAGATCCCACCTTGGTAATTGTCTTTGGCTTCCTCGTCTGTTATGCTGCGTAAATCATCATTAAAGAAAGCTAAGTTATTTTCTCTTATGTGATTTCTTACTGCCGTATCACTATGGGAGGGATATCGTTTTTTTACATTATATCTATTGTGACAGTAGGGGGCACTGTCGCACCTCCAAACCCGCAGACAATACGTCCAAACACCAGGTAAAATTTCCAATAATGAATTTATTATAACAAAATGTGCACAAAGCACCTCCACCTCCACTATACACAATAATAAATCAATAATAAACAATAAACACTAATCAATCCTCCACTCCACCCAGCAGCTCTGTCACACTCCCACCCAACTCCAGCTCAGTTTTCTGGGTTTCCCACAATACTTTAAATAGTCCTTGACCTGGAAGTGCTTCTGTCCTTCAGTCCATGTGATGCTATAGCACTTCCGGGTCAGGTGAAAACTCTTCTTTTTTCTTCAGCCCAGAAGTACCTCATTTCTTCCGTCCCCGTGACGAGGTAGTACTTCCAGGCTATAATAGAAACACTCGTGCCTCCCTGCAGCGTCCTCTGGTGGCCCCCACAGTATCCAGCAGGGCTGTGCAGCTGAACTCCATTGTCCATAATGCCCTACCTTAATTCGGGGCACCTCCATATTGCAGGGAGGACTCCATCTAGCGGTCTGGGGGTGCTGGCCGGGATAAACTGCCGGCCATCCCTCACATTATATAATTTTGGGTTACTTAAAATGCCGCAATTAAAAAGAACTTATTCCAACCAGGGAGCTATCGCCCCCTAGAGAAAATAACGCCAGGCCAGGGGGTGGCAGAGTGCAATAATCCTTTCTCTTGTATCCCTAAAGACCAAACACGGGAAATTCTGCCTGGATACGAGGACACCATTTCCTGTACCAGGCTCGATAACATGACTTCTGGTTCCAGACCCAACAACTTCACTTTTGGTTCCGGACCTGATGACCTCACTTCTGGCTCCAGGCCCGATGACATCACTTCCACCAATCGACCTTAAAAACCCGGCATCTTCCTTCTGTTAATCAATTCTGTTTTGGACTCGAATCTGTACACAACACAACACCACAAGCCTTATTTCAAGTACAAGGGTGGCTGCACCAAACCTTTCTTGTGTGTCAAGGCGTATTATTCTACACCATTTAATAAGGAAGTCCAACTGAAACAAGTGCCTTTATGGCTTCAATAATCAGGTCCTTTGGGCAAAATTAATAAAAGATCTTTCCATCTCTATGCTGTCATAAATCGGGGTCATTCACAGGAGCTCCGTCCGGCGGTCTGCTCCGCTCATGAAACACACCTCTCCTTCAGGGCCACCAGGATTCTTATGTTACAAGGGCTGGAAGGGATGGGGTTAAGTGTCCTCACTGTTTCTTGGTGCTGCGGGGAGAGAAGGAGAAGAGACCGTTAGCAACAGTGCCCCCTCATGTCCCGGTGGGTTATCACATCTCTTGAATGAACCTGTGAGGTGATCCTCGAACACGCATACATGACAACTCGTAAACCAAATAGTGTGAACATGTAACCCAATAGATTATAGGCAAACGTATGTGATTTATGGTCTGTTTGGCCCCTCATAGTAAAGAAGAATGAATTTAACATTGTTGCCATTTCCCATTGCTGTTAATCTAACACGAAAAAATCAATTTTAACCAAAGAGTCCCTAAAAGTTATTCTCTAGCCATCTTTTTACTGATCCAATACTAGGGTTGTGGAAGCCTGCCCTTAATCTAATAGCTTTGAGCAAAAGGCAACTTTAACCCACGACTTGCACCTGATGGCTGCCACAATCCACTTTAATTCTGAAATGGAGTAAGTGGAGTCAGAAAATGAAGAGATCAAAGTTTATTTTATTATATTAATAAACACAATCCCCCCCGCCATTGATTTTGTGTGGTACATTTCCAGAAACTGTAGAAAACTGTCAGCAGCCTTAAGCTCCCCACAGACCTGATGTCAGAGTGTCAGAGCGATGCTTTCCAGTTGAATTTTCTTTCTAAATTAGTAAGACTTAACAGTTTTTTCATTTTGCATATGAGTGTCAAAGTAAAATTAATTATTAGTATTATTTAAAAATATTATTATTAAGATTTTGACTAAAAATATTCATTTGCAAGACCAACATTCATTGCAATTGTCTACTTCATATTTTTTAAAGCAGAATAACAAGTGATTTGCTCAAAGTCACAGGGGAAGATCAAACTGGCAATCTAATGATCAGATTTGAATGGCCAGCCGATGCTCCCAAACTTTCTGCCTGTATATATGTTTGAAATAAATGAAATATTAAATGTTAATTTTATGCACATTGGGCTGGCTTGGCTGTTAGTGCTGCTGCTTCACAGATCCACCATTCTGGTTTGGATTGCCAGGCCTGCTCACTGCCTATGTGGACTTTGAGTTTATTTCTTCTCTGGGTATTTCAATTTTCCTCCCACATCCCCAAAATCTTGCCTGTTAGTTTGACTGTCAATTCTAAATCGTCGTCATTTAAGTTTCTTAGTGGGCACCCCACCTAGTCACAGATAATTTGAAATGGACTAATTTAATTTTGTGTAATTGGATAAACAGAACATTAATTATTAGGTATCAACATTTCTTATTTATTTACTGTATAGTATGAGGGTGTTGTACTGTGTTAGCCATTATGGTTGTAGTGAGGAGTCAAGCAAAAATGACCTTTTATTGGCTAACTAAAAAGATTACAATATGCAAGCTTTCGAGGCAACTTGGCCCCCTTCTTCATGCAAGATGTAATACAGAAACTGGAGTTCCATGTGTTTATATTCACACTAGGACGAGTAACAACATTGGTAAATCTTTAAGTGAGACACTGATTTATTTATGTAAATGTTTTTTCCTTTTATTCTTTCAGCATTAAAGATGAAGGCATTTTGGAAAATGAGGTCCCTGACCATCAACCTGTATTAACTACTTCTTGTTCTCATCTTTACATAAGCGTGGTGTGCTATTCCTTATTTTTACTTTTCTCTCTTCCTTTCAATATCCAGAATAAATACTCAATGAGAATTCCACCTTGTACTCACACAGCCTGCAGGTAGATGCAAGGCAGACATGCGTTAGAAGCGTATTCTGTGGCTAGTGTCACGATTGACGTGTCTCACTCCCTTTATGCTATTATTAGAAATAGTTTTTTTGCACTTTTCTTCCGGGTGATTACCTGGCCATAGAGTGTCTCAAATTTAAACAAATAATCAGACCAAAACCCCAAATGTTGAAATCATATGTCACACTGAAACCTTCCCATTCTCTTAGTTGACTCGGTGTTTGACACAATGGCGGAAGCAGACTCCTCCTTATCACAGGATCAGTTTAACTGTTCTGTGTGCCTCGACATACTGAAGGATCCCGTCTCGATACCTTGTGGGCACAATTACTGCATGACCTGCATTACAAGCTACTGGGATCTGACGGGAGAGTACAGCTGCCCTCAGTGTCGAGAGACTTTCATCATGAGGCCAGCTCTTCGGCGAAACACCTTACTGACCGAAGTTTTGGAGAAAATAAAAACTGGGCTAAGCCCCATTCCCTGCCCGAGTACTGAACCCGGATACGTGGAGTGCGACCTCTGCATGTTGAGAAGATTTAAAGCGGTCAAGTCCTGCCTGACCTGCCTGGCATCCTACTGCGAGGTCCACATTCAGTCCCACCAGGAGTCCGAGGCGCTGAAAAGACACGTGTTGGTGGAGCCACATGGAAATCTCCAACAACACATCTGCACAAAACACCAGAAGGTTCTGCAGATTTTTTGTAGGACTGACCAGATGGGTATCTGCTATTTGTGTGTGACAAGTGAACACCGGGCACATGACACCATCACACCAGAGACAGAACGAGCTACCAAACAGGTTAGAGCTTTTGTGGCATTTCAAGTGATTGAAGAGCTTTGTATGAGGTGATAGATAGATAGATAGATAGATAGATAGATAGATAGATAGATAGATAGATAGATAGATAGATAGATAGATAGATAGATAGATAGATAGATAGATAGATAGATAGATAGATAGATAGATGATTAAAATATACAATATATACAGTAGCCATCCATAAATATGTCTTAAAATATGGTCTGATCTCCATTTTAGTTACAAAAATGAACAAACACAATCTTTTTTAACTAATAACGCACAAATTATTGAGCACATCATTCAAACAATCACAAGTATAGGTTGGGAAAAGTCTGAGAACCCTTAGATTGATGACTTTAATGAAAGCCAATTAGAATCAGGAGTTAGCAAACCTGGATTCCCACCAATGACACAAGATTGGAAATGTGGTTTAGAGATACTTTGACCAATAAAAAAAGACTCACATATCTCGAGTTTGCTATTCACAAGAAGCAGGCCTCATTAAAAAGAGATCTGAGAAGATCGATAATTGTTGATTTGCATAAAGCTAGAAAGGGATACAAAGCCATTTCAGAAGGTTTAGATACTCATCAGTCCTTAGTTAGACAAACTGTGTATAGATGGAGATGATCGAGTACTTTGGCTATTCGCCCCAGAAATGGTCACCCAGCCAAGATAATTCAAAAGGCACAAAGAGCTCAATGAGGTAAAAACGAACCCCAGAGTATGAACTAAAGACTTGAAGGAATCATTGAGATGGGCTAACATCTCGGTTCATGACAAAATACACAAAACATTGAACAGGCATGGTGTCCATGGCAAGATACCAAGGAGGAAGCCATTGTTCTCCAAAAAGACTCTCCGTGTCTGAATTTGTCAAAGACCACCTTGAAACTCCACAACACTATTGGCAAAATAACTGATGAAACCAAGGTTCAATTGTTAGCAGCAGTACACACAGGGTAATAAAGGGCAACATGAAATGATCATCCCAATGGTGAAGCATGGTGGGAGGAACATCAGGATTTGGGGCTTCTTTGCTGACTCATGTCCTGGGCAATTTGCCATCATTAAAAGGAATATGAATTCCCAAATTTACTAAGATTTCCTACAAGATAATGTTTGGGTGGAATTCTGCCAGTTGAAGCTCTGCTAGAGAATGGCTTCAAAATACAAAACCCACCTTTCAGAGTGGCCAAGTCAGAGCCCAGACCTTAATCCAAAAGACAGCTGTTCACACCAGACATCCTAAGAATATGGCTGTGCTGAAGCAGATCTGTAAGGAACAATGGACCAAATTTCTTCATGAACGTTGGTCAGGAGAAACCAGAAATTCTTGTTTGGGGTTGTTGCTACCAAAGTATGCTTGACCGGTCATTAAATCCAGGGGTTCACTTATTTTTCCCACAACACACTGTGAATGTTGATGGGTGTGTTCAATAAAGAGATGAATGATTAGAATTGCTTATGTGTCATTAGTTTGTTTCAGCTTGTGCCATAGATGAAGATCAGATCATATTTTATAACCAATTCATGGAGAAAGCCAGGTCATTCCAAAGGCTTCACATGCTTTTTCTTGCCACTATAAGCCCTTCCATGTTTAAGTTATCCCCTTATTCTACTAAAGTAGGACATTACTCATCATAAGTGAGGGTAAGTGGGGCCCTTTGCCTAGTGAAGGTCCCTCAATCCATCCAGTTAACAGGGTGAGGACCCAAAAAAAGGATTGTTGGCCTTTCATTGTAATCACAGTTTGACTAAACAATCCAGATGAGGCCTTACTGGCACATTATCTCTCTTAGATGTGATTTCCCAATTTTGAATATGACAAGGCTGACCGAAAATATACTGCAACTGCATCCATTCAAGCTGTCAAGTCTAAATGTATTATTTGTTTGCACCCACAGATCCAGTTAGGGATGACACTAACAGAAATCAAGAAGAAAATAAAGGAGAAGCAGAGGAAACTGGCCAAAGTTCAAGATGCGATGGGCTTTCTTAAGGTGAGTTTTAGAAACAATGGAATGAGTATTAGATATAAATCAATTGGAGCATTCTTAATGGTATTATTTATTGGTAGGTTCATGCCTCTTCAGTGTTGTTATTCAGGTGTACACCACAAGCCCCTACTCCACAATATGAAGAGATGAGTAGCAACAACAGCAAGTTTTATGTAGCACTTGTGATCAGTTGGATGAGTTCCTCACTCGTCCCATAAACATTCTGGCATCATGGATGCCTGGACTCTTCCCTGCAGCATTGGGTACATAGCAGGCACAAACAGTGGACAGGACACCAGTCTATTGTGTGGCATTTATCCATGGTAATATTTTTATCGTACTGGGCCAATTTACCTAAAGAGTGCAAACATTATTTCAGACATGGGAGAAGAACCAGAGGAAAAAACATCAAAGGTGTGTGGACATCGTACAATCTCCTCTCAGACGGTGAGTTTGCTCTGTCAAAAAATGGAACAATAGCAGGCCACAAGAGCAAAAGGGGATGGACATTAGTTAATTTGAAAAAAACTGAAAGACAAAACTGCAAAGACAATTGATCATTGGTCAAAATGAAACCAAAAGACTAATAATAATAATAATTTTTTACATTTATATAGCGCTTTTCTCACTACTCAAAGCGCTTAGCAATTGCAGGTTAAGGGCCTTGCTTAAGGGCCCAACAGAGCAGAGTCCATATTAGTGGAAGCACAAAAACATCTTAGAAAGTTTTTTGCAGACAATCCTGGACAACACACATGGAGCATTTCCTTATAAAGCAAAGCGATATTGATGTTATGCAGAGTGACTTCGAGGACAGAACTGTAAAAATATAAACTATAAGGTGTGACCACAAGGGGGTGCCAATGAACTCTGAACACCAGACAGAACCCAAATACACACAGTTTAGGGATAAAATAAAATCTTTTTTATTACAAAGAGACATGTCCACAGGCTTTTTATCAATCCCATAATGTATTTCTCATTAATAAAGCCCCCTTCTCCTCTTCTGTCTCCTTCCAATCTTCCATGTGAGTTTTCACCCTCTGCCTCCCAACTCAGCTGAATGAGGCAGAGCATCTCCTTTTATATTGGACCTAGGAGCACTTCTGATGCCGTGGCATTTTATGCTGGTTCATACAGAAGTTAAATTCTTCACACCAATCCTCCCAAGGACCCCAACAGGGTAGCGCTTCCATACTATAATACCCAGGCAGACCTGCGAGTGCCCATACTGGGCTCCAGCCAGGGGAGCATGGCCACCGTTTGTGCTGAGAGATGAATTGCTTAAAAGGTCCACTCATCCCTTGTCCATCCATTAGATGATCATCCCAACTGGGACAGAAGCTGAGGACCATCCTAGCTGGTTTGTGTCTTCATTCATGGGCTTGTCCCAGCTGGGCAGGTTATCATTCAAAATGGCGGTCCATCCAGTCCAGGGCTGATAATGGATAATAAAATTAAACATGGTTTTAAACAAAATATACAATTTAAACAGCCATAAACTGAATTTCGCTGAGGGAAAAAATGTTTACAGAAATATCAGCAGAAAAATGTATTTAAGATTTTAAAATGTAATATTTGACTAATCATGTTAAACTGAGCCAAAAACATTGTGACTCGTTCAAAGAGAACTGAGAAGCAACTCTTCCTGGACAGTTTGTATTGTAGGATGGTGGAGATCAAGTAAGGTCTTTCTATCAGGAGAAGAATTAAAGGAATACTCCACCCAAAAATATTGTTTGTTATTTGAATAACATTTAATGTTATGATTTATGTTATACTTTATGTTACTTTAATTTGTAGCAATGACAGAGAAAATTTTTATCCAATGGAGGAATGATAATGTTTCTGACAGAATGGGATCCAAACTCACGTCGCAATATCTATACATCTAGTCATCCAGTCGTATGTTTGCAAAGTGCAAAACGCATGTATTTTTTGCTAAACTATTGTTAAGAAAATGACTCCAGAAAATGAAAGTAGTCCACAAACTGGAAGCCCCTTCACACGAAAGTTTTCATGGATATTTTTGCCAATGTCTGCTGTTGTCCAGCCTTGGTCATCATTGAGTCCTATTCTATCAAAAATTTTGCTATGCCCTTTCTTCACGAAAACAGGAGATCTCAGCCATCACTATAAACTACATGAGATGAGTAACATACAACAATATCATGTTAGAATGTTTTCCTTTAAAGTTGTTTGCAGAGGTCAGTGCTCCAGATCGTTTCCTCAGTATAAGATGCTATACTACATTCAAAGTTGAAGAACAAAACTAAATCAAAACCAGAGTGAAAATTTAAATGACTTGTTGTATGAGCATAAATCTAAAATCTTTCTTTCGATTACGAAAAGTCTGGAAGCTGTTTCATGTGTGAGGCCATCTTTTATTCCATCATGATGTCATGCATTATGTAACGCACACATCCCAAAAGTCCAAAAGGGTCTCCTCGATGAAAAGGAAGGACACACAAAATGGCAATGAAATAACATCACACAAATTGCTATTAAAATGTAAACAGTCATAAATAAGAATTATGACTTATTTAGTTCAGTAAACATCGCAAACCCATTATTAATGCATTTTGAACAGATACACCATCATTGGAGCTGTAAAGAAGCTGTGCCCACTGTGTTGCTACAGTGCCTGCTTAACATAATTGACGAGAGTGGAATTTTGTTTTTTACGTTAATTACACTGCCACTAGGCAGAACCCCTTTATCCATTTTCCTAATCTTAATTTTCTCCCCTGATAAACATTTAATTTCAAATCTATCAATTTCAATAAAAGTATAGTTAATAAAACACCAATGGATTATTTTATAAACTTTTAAGCACAGAAGCAATCAGAAAGGAAGAAATGTAAGAGGACCAGCCCGTTTAATCATTACAAAAATAAAATCAGACGGGTGCATAATGCACCACTGAAAATACACTGACACTAATATTAACCAAGTACGCTTTCAGTGGTTCTCTCGTTTCCACGTTCTGTAGCTCTTAACAGACTTGTGTCTTGGTTAGCAATCCGAGATAAATTAAAAGAGAATGTAAACTTATTAAACCAACCAACCAAAGAAAAATAAACATATGGGGAAACCACAGGCCCCTTTATGACTGCCCTACACAGGTCTGTCAGACCAGCTACATACGAATATAAGAAAACTGATGTTCTTTGTAAGAAAGGACAGAGCCGACTATACTTCCTTAGAAGGCTGGCGTCTTTCAACATCTGCAATAAGATGCTGCAGATGTTCTATCAGACGGTTGTGGCGAGCACCCTCTTCTATGCTGTGGTGTGCTGGGGAAGCAGCATAAAGAAGAGGGACGCCTCATGCCTGGACAAACTGGTGAGGAAGGCAGGCTCTATTGTAGGCACGGAGCTGGACAGTTTGACATCCATGGCAGAGCGACGGGCGCTGAGCAGGCTCCTGTCAATCATGGAGAATCCACTGCATCCACTGAACAGGATCATCTCCAGACAGAGGAGCAACTTCAGTGACAGACTGCTGTCAATGTCCTGCTCCACTGACAGACTGAGGAGATTGTTCCTCCCCACACTATGCAACTCTTTAATTCCACCCGGGGGTGGGGGGGGGGGGGGGGGGGGGTAAACGTTAACATTATAGAAAGATATTGTCTGTCTGTTATACCTGCATTGTTATCACTCTTTAATTTAATATTGTTCTTTATCAGTATGATGCTGCTGGAGTATGTGAATTTTCCCTTGGGATTAATAAAGTATCTATCTATCTATCTATCTATCTATCTATCTATCTATCTATCTATCTATCTATCTATCTATCTATCTATCTATCTATCTATCTATCTATCTATCTATCTATCTATCTATCTATCTGTTATATAGTGCCTTTCTCATATCTATCTATCTATCTATCTATCTATCTATCTATCTATCTATCTATCTATCTATCTATCTATCTATCTATCTATCTATCTATCTATCTATCTATCTATCTATCTATCTATCTATCTATCTATCTGACAATTAAGATGAGACCATTCAGTCCATCTAACTCATTTTTCAGCTGATAGCTGAGTTGTCCTAATATGTCATCCAGATACTTTTAAAAATTGTTAAAGTTTCCACTTGAACTTCTTGGCCTTATAGTTTGCTCTTCATTTCCACAATCCTGCTGCTTAGGTTCATAAATACACTTCTTCTTATGGGAATGTGGGATTGCTTTTCCCCACCAATTTGCCATCTAACTGAGAAGGATTAGTCATTAAATGCCACTTTGCTGTTCACTCCTTGGAGTCAATGGGAATTCAGATTAGATGTCCCTCTGGTGGCCTTCAGGATTCTTGCAGTCCTAATGCTCATACCATCAGGTCAGCAACTGGTTTGCCTGTTCATTCTTTTGGGCCACATCTTCCCAAGAGTCCCAAGTGGGATCCTTCTGCTCACAACTAAACTGGTTTCAGTGTTTTTCATCCTTCTTTTCATGAGATTATCCTCTGCACCTAATTCCGTTGGCCTGTTTAGCAATAGATAGATAGATAGATAGATAGATAGATAGATAGATAGATAGATAGATAGATAGATAGATAGATAGATAGATAGATAGATAGATAGATAGATAGATAGATAGATAGATAGATAGATAGATAGATAGATACTTTATTAATCCCAAGGGGAAATTCACATACTCCAGCAGCAGCATACTGATACAAAAAACAATATTAAATTAAAGAGTAATAACAATGCAGGAAAAAACAGACAATAACTTTGTATAATGTTAACGTTTACCCCCCCTGGTGGAATTGAAGAGTCGTATAGATTGGGGGAGGAACGATCTCCTCAGTCTGTCAGTGGAGCAGGACAGTGACAGCAGTCTGTCACTGAAGCTGCTCTTCTGTCTGGATATCAATCAATACCATGGCAGTATAAATCACAGTGGCAGCGCAAACAAGCAATTCAATTTTTATTCTCATCTCTAACAGGTCTCTGCAGAGAGAGAAACACAGGAAAGTGCAACAATCTTTACGGATCTGATCGACTCCATTGAGAAAACATACAACAAAGTTACTGAGCTCATTAGAGATCAAGAGAAGAACGAAGTGGAAAAGGGTGAAGGACTGGTGGAGCAACTGCAGAGCGAGATTGAGGAGTTGAAGAGGAGAGACGTTGAGCTAACTAAGCTTTCAGAGACAGAAGACCACATCCACTTCTTACAGGTAAAGTGTCTTCTTCAGGAAGAACCCATAAAAAATAATTCTAAAGTGTTTGGCAAATGAAAGCATAAGGATCTGGGCTCGGAAATTTGCTCTGTTTCCTCAGCTGAGCCATTTTCTCCATGTGCTCAACATTCATCCCAATGACATGCACGTTGTGTTAACCCTAGCTACTAAGACAGTGAGCATGCCAAGAGGTCAGCAGAAATCCCATCCAGGTCTTAGTTCTGCCAGTCCTCCCAGTGCAATTAAAAAAAATGAGCAGATGAATGGATTAGGCTGCTGCACAGGAAAGCCATGTCACAATCTGAAGGCCATGTCACATGACCTTCATGCCACAATTTTTCCAATGATTTTCAGTTGTAAACTTGATTTGGAGTTGGAGGTGGTCATGGCATACTCCTGAGACCCCCACTCACGTAGTCTGACATTCCCAGCGAATCAGTCCAATCAGTCTGCCACTCACCCCAACAAAGTCTGATTTTGTCTTAAGTCAAAGGGGCGGATTTGTGTGCATGTGACAGCTGATAACCAATGAGCACTCACACAGAAGTAGAATGCATAAAATGCAGCTATGAGGAATGCAGGTGTAGAGAGGCACATATGTCTGATGTGTCTTGATAGAATAAAAAAATGAAGACAAAATGATAAAATAAAAAAATAATACAAAAACTCACCATTCCTGGAAAGCATTTCAAGCTCTGTCAGTGTTCAGTGCTCAGTAATGGCCACAGCATAAAGGACCTGCGGGTCACTGTGCTTATGGGTAATTTCAAGACCCAACAGGAGTGAAAAGAATGGGAATACAAACTTATGCTTAAATTCAATACCCTACAAAATGGTCTGAATAGAGACAAGAGTATTCTGACCAGATACAATACAATACAATACAATTTATTTTTGTAGAGCCCAAAATCACACAAGAAGTGCTGCAATGGGCTTTAACAGGCCCTGCCTCTTGACAGCCCCCCAGCCTTGACTCTCTAAGAAGACAAGAAAAAACTCCCAAAAAAACCTTTGTAGGGAAAAAATGGAAGATACTTTGGGAAAGGCAATTCAAAGAGAGACCTCTGTCCAGGTAGGCTGGGCATGCAGTGGGTCTCAAAAAGAAGGGGGTCAATACAATACAATACACAGAACAGAACAAATCCTCAATACAGTATAAAAATAAAAATTTTAGAAGTACGGAGTAGAATTTAACAATAGATGATATCACATAATATGATTTGGATTTGTTTAGAGTCCTGGAGACCTCATTCATCAAGCTGCCTCCCCAATTTGGCCATTCAACAGCTGAAATAGCGCCAATCCGATGAAAGGACCCCTCTTTCCCATGATTCCTGCGATCCTCCATCAGGGATGACTTTACCTTAGGCAGGCAAAACAACTTGGCAGGTGGGCCGTGGCACCAAGTGCCACATTTGAGTACCGAGAAGAGAAACAGGATAGGTGAGGATTAGTATCTAATTATAACTGTCATGTTGCTTATGTTTTAGTGTTAATGACTAACAATAGAGATGAAGTCTGTACAGTTAATCAGCAGCTCTAGTCAGGGTGTGCTAAACTGAAGTAGTGAGCCTTCAGCTGGGATTTAAAAGCTGAGACCGAGGGGGCATCTCTTATAGTAGCAGGCAGACCACTCCACAGTTTAGAGGCCCTGTAACTAAAAGCTCGACCTCCCACCGTTATTTTATTAATCCTTGGAATCATAAGCAGACCGGTATCTTGAGATCTTAATGTGCGCTCTGGTTTGTAAGTCATGATAAGTTCAGACAAGTAAGCCAGACATTAGCCATTTAATGCTTTATATGTTAAAAGGAGGATTTTGAAATCTGCCCAGTTTTAGATATGTGGACTAACAGACTGATTGACCAGCTGACTACATCAGAGGCCTATCTTACAGACAATGCACTTACAGGACTTTCTGTAGTGATAGTTATCTTATCTCTACATTTTATTAGTTCATTGTTCTCTTCTTTCAGGGTTAATTCATATAAGGTTTACTCATTTTGCTCACATTTGAACAAAAAGGTTGTTATGATAAAAGAAAAAAATCAGTTTGCTGTCCAAATATAAGCTAGAGTATTTTTCAGTTTCTTTGTTAGACCTTGCCTGATGAAGGGGCCTTAGCTGCCTCAAAAGCATGCATTTGCAATCTATTTAGTTATCCAATAAAAGGTGTCATTTCACCCTACTTTGTCCTGTGTTAGAAAAAAGCAAGATTGGACAACACTGACTGAAAAGAATTGAAAATGTTCTGGAAAGATGGCATGGAGCTGTCTAATTTGTCATCCCTTTTGATTTCTAGTTATATAATCTGACATTCTTAGGTGATGAGATCAGCAGCTGCTGTCCTCTGGTTTGATATCCCTCTCAACTAGACGTTGTGTAAAGTGGAATCATCTTAAGTGGCCAAATCTGCCCCTGGATGAAAGAAATCTGCAGCTAAACAGAACTGACTCTGATCCCATTATTCCAGGTTCATGTCTCGCCTCTGCCATTTCAGGAAGGATGACTAGAAAGAGGAGATGAGTGTCTTCCTGAGCGATTCCACCCATGTGATAAAATTTAAGGTTGGGATGCTGGGGCAGATTCTCTTCATTTTCAGTTTTCTTTCCCCATTCCAAAGATGTGCAGGATGGGATACCCTGATGCTTTGATTCAGCCTTAAAAGTGTGAGTGTAGGTGAAAAACTGTCATCCCATCCAGAGTTAGTTCCCAACTTGCACCCATTGCTAGTGGGAAAAGCAGAAATTTCTCATGACATTGAACCGCATAAGCAGATTACAACAATAATGAGGATCAATAAAGTAAATTCATTGATGTCTTCTCTTTTAGATATTCCCATTTCTTTGTATTCACCCAGAAGACGACCCCACCAATGTTACTATCAATACAAACTTCCCTTCTGAGGCCCTGAGGAAAGAGATGTCTCGACTGAAAAATCACCTTGATGAGATTAGCAAGTGGGGATTTGAGAATCCTACACAGGCCGGTAAGAAGGGTCTCTGATGATCGATTAACAATCAGACGGGTCAGCCACATTTGCAAATGGGCCACAAAACCACCCTGTTAATTGTGACGGCTCCTAACTTTATGTTTTTGTCTCCATTAATTTAGCCATCAGCCCTCTTCCTTCCACCATGCAGCCACCAGAACCGATTAAAAGAAACGATTTTTTACAGTGTAAGCTCTCATTTTTTTTCTAATTCTCTTTCACATACTGTTTGATAAAACTGTATAATTTATGTATTTAGTGTATTGTTGACAGCACAGTTGTATGGTGTGTTTAGATTTTCCCTATAAAAGAAAAATTCTGCAAGAAATGTTGAGTATTGTGAATATTATTAAACACATTGAGCTTGGAAAATACGCTATATAAATAAACCAGCGTTCCCCATGGCTCAGCCTGCATAGAATTGAAACAGGACAGTGAGGTGGGCCCTGCCCGGCTTCCTACTCCTGACGTCACGCTTCCCCCTCCTCTTCGCCTGCAGCCTTAGTGAGTATATATCGCTCCTGCAAGCAAACTATGATTCTTAGTGCAATGAGAGAAGTCACGAAATCAACCAGAATGTTCAGACAAATTCTAGAAAAAAGCCCAATCTGAATCTGTTAAGTAGTTCTCTCGTTCACTAGCTAAGCGGATGTAAGATATGCCCCAAGCCTTGAGCTTGAGTGAGGAGGTCACCGCTCCCCTCCCCTCTGCATCTTTCTCGGATTCACACAAATAAATTGGTACCGCAAGTGAACTATGATACTTAGCGCGATGAGAGAAGTCGCAAAATCATCCGAAATGGTCAAGTGAATTACAGAAAAAAACCTGATCTAAATCCGTTAAGTAGTTCTCTCGTGAGAAGCGAACAGTCATACAAACAGACAGACAGATGTTGGATTTTATTTATAGAGAGATGTATTAACTCTGGACATAAAAAGCTAAAAAAGTATCAAGGATGCCTACACTAGAAGTAACACAAAGAGACTTTCAAATAATACACCCGTGTGTCCCTCTCAGCCTACCTACACTTGAGGTGGTTTTTCTCCTCACTGGATAATTTTCCCACATTTAACTCTCACCTCAATACACTGGCCTCTGTTTCTCTCACTAGTTAAGACCTGGCCTCTAACATCTTCCTAAATTCTAAGCTTGCTTGAATGGTATGAGTGGGGCAGATTTATACCCCAATATGAGGCTTTTGGGACAGCCCAAGCAACGCGTTCTGAAACTTCTGTGCAGAAGCCCACAGGTTGTATACCAAGATTTTCCTCTGATGACCTCAAGTGCTGTGCACAGTTTTGAATCTGTGCTGTTGCTGGGTGAGTGGAACTCACCATGTTTTTTATTTGGTTGGTCTACTCTTGCACCCTAAACTTCACACACACACACTCACAGAGACTCTATCCACATAAGCATTGATGATGAGCAATGCTTGCACAGCTTATTGCTCTTCAGTACTCCACATAGAAACTCACTAGCTTTGGTATGAACAGCACACAGGTGTCCCAGTTACAAATTAAACCTAGGGCTGAGACACCTTGGTCCCTGAGAATAACATTTTCACATAAATGTCCTTGGATAGAACCTAGTTCTAAGGCCAGTTTTGTTCCTGAGGATAACCTGACAGACCTTCACTGTGTCCCCAGATATAAACCTAGACTTAGGCATGATGCACTTTGATCCTTGAGAATAACCTAGACACATAATTGTCTCTTGATATAAGCACAATCTAAGGCTACCTTGGTTCCCAAGAATAACCTAGACTCATAAATGTCCTCGGATATAACCTACATCTAAACCTACCTTGGTCCCTGACAAAACCCTAGACACATAAAAGCTTACACACCTTCACTGTACCCTCTGACATAACCTTAGACCTAAGGCTGAGGCACCTTGATCCCCAAGAATAGCCTAGACATATAAATGTCCCTAGATATAAGCTAGATCTAACCCTCCCCGAGAATAACAGACTGATAAATGTGTCCGGATATAACCTATATCTAAGGTAACCTTTGTCCCCAAAAATAACTTAGATACATAAAGCCTGACATACCTTCACTTTGTCCACTGATAACACCTAGACCTATTGCTGATGCACCTTGATCCCCAAGCATAACCTAGACACATAAACATCTCTAGATAAAACCTAGATGGAAGGCTACCTAACTCCCAGAAAATAACCTAGACACATAAATGTCCACAGATATAACCTAGAACTAAGGCTACCTTGGTCCCCAAGAGTAACATAGACCCATAAATGCCCAGAGATATAACCTACATCTAAGTCTACCTTTGTCCCTGAGAGTAACCAAGACACACAAATGTCCCCAGATATAACCTAGATCTAAGGCTACCTCTGTCCTCAAGATTAACCTAGACACATAAAGGCTGAAATATTCATTGTGCACCTAGTCCTAAGGCATAACCTAGTCCTAAGGCGGATGCACCTTGATCGCCAAGAATAATCTAGACACATAAATACCTCCAGATTTAAACCAAGAGTAGCCTAGACTCATAAATGTCCACAGATATAACTTACATCTAAGTCTACCTATCCCGAGAATAACCAAGACACATAAATAAATGTTCACGGATCTAACCTAGATGTAAGGCTGACACAACTTGATCCCTGAGAATACCCACGATGCACTTAGTGAAATCCCACTCACCAATCAATTACCGTGAGGTGCGCTCTTCTTAAGGCATCACTCCCAGCCTAAACCCCATGAGAAAAACAGGGGCGATCTCTTTACAGTTGGTGCCATGTATTTACTTTATTCCAGAAACTCCACATAGAAAGTCAATGTATAGCAATTTTAAAGCAAAGTAGTATTTATTAAAAAAAATAATAGCAGTAGAAGAAAATATAGCAAAGTCTTGATATTTATAATCTTAGAAAGGTTACTGCAAATTAGCAGCAATGACAAAAAGAGGATGTTGTCCTGGGTGACTTTTTGATTAGCAGTTGGACTGATGTTTGAGGTGCGTTCTTCATCGTGCAGATGATGTGGTGTGTTTTGTCTCCGACGTCACTTTCTAGCCTCTCAGAAAGGCCATTATTTATATCAATAATACACAAGGGGTCCTCGACCTTGTGATATTACACACGCACATGATTGGTGATGGATAGTTCCTTTTACCTACACATTAAAAGCTCATTCACATTTGAAAGTGTTCCATTTTTGTTTACGTGAACATTTTCTGGAAGTTGTTTATTTAACAATATTTTAGTAAAATGCGTCTGTTTCGGATGTGGTGAGTGTGTGAATGGAGGATTTGTCATAAAGATTATGTAACATGGGCGGCACGGTGGCGCAGTGGTAGCGCTGCTGCCTTGCAGTTAGGACACCCCGGTACGCTTCCCGGGTCCTCCCTGCGTGGAGTTTGCATGTTCTCCCCGTGTCTGTGTGGGTTTCCTCCCGGTGCTCCGGTTTCCCCCCACAGTCCAAAGACATGCAGGTTAGGTGGATTGGCGATTCTAAATTGTCCCTAGTGTGTGCTTGGTGTGTGGGTGTGTTTGTGTGTGTCCTGCGGTGGGTTGGCACCCTGCCTGGGATTGGTTCCTGCCCTGTGTTGGCTGGGATTGGCTCCAGCAGACCCCCGTGACCCTGTGTTCGGATACAGTGGGTTGGAAAATGGATGGATGGATTATGTAACATAAGTACTGTAAGTTTTTTCATGGACATTTGTGACCTTGTTGTCTAGTGTTGGTCACCTTAGATGCCTATTCTATCAGAAGCTTTATCTTCTTTTTACATGAAAACATTAAATTTTGAATGACTCTCTACAAACAAAACAGGATTAATAACATAAAATACATACAATTTTTAGATGCTGTATTCCTTTAAGGAGATCGTTATTCAAATCCTTAATAAGGTAAACTCTGTCAAAACTACAGAAGAATGCATTTCACCATTTTTTGCTAATTTTGTTTTCTCTTATTCCCAATTAGACTCCTGTCAGCTAACACTGGATCCCAATACTGCATATGAGAGGCTCTATTTGTCTGAAGAAAACACAAAAGTATCTAGAAGTTTAGAAGCCCATTTCTATTCTGAACATCCTGACCGATTTGAATTTTGGGATCAAGTTCTCTGCAAAGAGGGCCTGTCTGGGACACGCTGTTACTGGGAGGTGGAGTGGAGTGGAGCTGCAGAGATTGGAGTCACTTACAAGAAAATCAAGCGTAAGGGAATGGAGCAGGACTCCCGTCTGGGGTATAACAAAAAGTCTTGGACTTTGTGTTGTTCCAGCTACACTTATTCGGTGTGGCACAATAACAAAGAGACTGAACTAAGAGCCCCTACCTGTACCACTATAGGAGTGTATCTGGATTTTCCTGCTGGAACTCTGTCATTTTATAGCATCTCAGACTCAATGATTCTCCTACACAAGTTCAAGACCACCTTCACCGAGCCACTCTATCCTGGGTTTTGTCTTAAGGAGTACAATTCTAGTGTAACTATCTGCTAGCTGAGCCAGACTCTGCTTATCTGTGCTGGTGAGAACCACGCTAATCAAACCGCCCCTACATTATTCATCCACAAGCCTTGGCTGCTCTGTAAAAGTGTTCATTTTTTGTAAATGGCTATTTTTTTTTGCTGTGGAGCATTTTGGCATGAAGCATAGAACTGGTGCCATGCAGTTTTACTGAAGTGTCAGACTGGCATTGGACTGTCCTCGCTTGCCTGCTTTTATTTGAAATGTTTTCTGAAGGCTTTCCAGTTTTCTTTCCACAATCCCAAAAGTAGCTATTTTGTCTCATGGAGAGAGAGAGAGAGAGACATCCCACATCAGCCACACATCCTCCCTGTATCGAAATTGGTCCTCTGGATTACATAGCTGCCTCCCTATAGTTGAGTCCGTCAGCCATAACAGTCGATCAGCCCATGAACTACAAAGTTGTGTAACAGCAGACTCTCTCCTTCTCGGCCCTTCCAACTACAGAAGTCTCACTGGAATAGATAAGTGCCTTTTTAATGAACTTGAGTATAACGAAACCTTGTCAGCCATGGAAAGAATTGTGTCATCACACAGAAGCAATGATCACTAAGTGGTAAGAAGAGGCACCGCGGACATCTCTGTATGGAGGAATCCAAATTGGACCCACCTTACTTTAGACATCCTGACGAGTGAAGTCTTGTCCATTAATGCTAAAGCTAATTATGGCTATTTTGCTGAAGCTTTTCAATAAAACACATCTTTTTCACTATAAATAATAGTGTAAGTATTTTCTTACACATTTCAACCACTTTCTTATCACACTTTCATCTACTTTGTCTTCTAACATTCTTGCTTAGAAAAAGTTATATTAAACCAACATCTACATTTTGAAATTATGAAAAGTAGAGCCCTCAAGGGCTTGAGGTAATGTGCTACAGATACATCTACAGCACAGTGAAGCCACAGAATTTGTACTGGTCAAGCAGAAGCAGAATCCCAAAGTGATGAGAATGAAGTAGCATGATAGGCACTACTTGAAGAGGGCCAGTAGTTCATACCAGCACTCCTACGTTTTCCTCTTTGGAGTGCTGGGTGGTTTTCCTTTAGCATTATTTGAAGTCAGCTGACAGTCACCAGTATGAAGTACCAGCACTTTTCCCAACCTCTTAATACTTAAATGGCACTTGTGCTAACCACCTGCTATCTCCTAGGACTGGCAACATCACTAGTTTATATATGTCACAAATGTAATTAGTGGTAGAAATCAAAGAACCTGGAGGACCTCTTCTTCTTTTCTCCACTTTAACCACTGATTATAGGTCGTTGGAGGTTGGAATTTGACAGAATTTTAATAAATCACGAATCACACAGTGAGGTCCACAGGCACACATTTCCAGAAAAAAACAGGAGATGGTAAACTGAAAACCATGAAGACAAAATGACCAGTGAATTAAATCAGAACACAAAGGTCAAAGTGCATGGAGGCCTCAACAGTAACTTTCGTTAGTTTATCCTAACTAATTTTAAAAAACGGTGGGGTGGCTTCTTTTTATTTTTTATCCGAAAACGCTAGTGCCTGGATTAAGACCCCAGCTGATCCCTGCGTAATGTACAACCTTTTAACAATGCAGTGCTCTTGGACACCGATAGTTTCATGCACACCATATTTCCCATTCATTGTTTCAGCAAGTTGAGGAGCCTTCTTGGTCATTTCAGCACAAAAAGATTCGATCACTTCATCTTGCCAGGGGTGGAGTGGAATTAAGAAAAGGACCCCTATCATCACAGGCCCCTGGGCAAGCACCGAGAGCCCCCTGATGGTAGAAGTGCTTTCAAGTTTTATACTTGGGGGTTACTATGTCAATTGTTGACCAACAAAAAGCCATACTTGGTCACCACACCTGTCAATGGTAAACAACATGACAGTAATCACGCAGAATACTAACAAAGCGACTTCAAAATAAATGACTATTAACCAAAAACAAGTCGTTAGGCAATGGAAACAGATTCTTTGGAACTATGACACCAATAGTAAGTACTGATTGGGATGAAGTTTCTTGTGTACTGGAAGGATTTCAATTTATGGTCACAAATACATGTCAACAGCACTTTTAAATGTCCAGGGAATCATTAGATTTGTAACCTGTATGTTAAACATTATTCAGATGAAATAATGATCAGTGTTAGGATCATCGACTATGAAGCATTCTGAGAAAAAGATTAAATTATCAATAAGTCTTAGTGTACAGGTATTAACTATGAGCTGTGTCATTATAGTGAAGTATAGTTAAGTCTTCTCCTTCTTTCGGCTGCTCCCGTTAGGGGTTACCACAGCGGATCATCTTCTTCCATATCTTTCTTTCCTCTACATTTTGTTCTGTTACACCCATCACCTGCATGTCCTCTCTCACCACATCGATCTCTTTACTTTCTTCCTCTCCTCCTGCCTCCGGACACGTCTCCCCACTCTTCTTATTCTTCTTCTACTACTTCTTCGGCCAACAGTAGCGGTGCATATGAACTAACAACATTCATCATCACACCTTCAATTTCCAGCTTCATAATCATTACTCTGTCTGACATTCTTTTCACCTCCAAAACACTCTTGACATGCTGTTCCTTCAGAATAAACCCTACTCCATTTCTTCTCCTATCCACACCATGATAGAACAATTTGAATCCACCTCCGATCCACCTGGCCTTACTCCCCTTCCATTTAGTCTCTTGCATGCACAATATATCAACCTTCCTTCTCTCCGTCATATCTGCTAACTCTCTCCCCTTACCAGTCATACTGCCAACATTCAAAGTTCCTACCCTCAGTTCCACTCTCTTTACCTTCCACCTCTCCTCCTGCCTCCAGGCACGTCTCCCCCCTCTTCTTCTACTTCTTCTTCTTCGGGCAACAGTAGCCCAATTTCCGCCAGCACCCTGTTGGCTAACAGTACTGGTGGCGGTCGTTGTTAACCCGGGACTTGACCATTCCAGTATGGAAATTTGTATTGTTGTCCACATATTGATTTGGCAAAATTTTACACCGGATACCCTTCCTGACGTAACATTCCCCATTTATCCAGGCTTGGGACCGGCACGAAGAAACACACTGGTTTATGCAACATTTTTTTTTTTACACCTTGAACACAAATGAAAATATTTTTAGATTTTTAAATCTCAAGTAAATTAAAAACATACATGTTTATTTACTATGATGAATGGAACAAATATGTCTGATTGACGCGGGTCAAGCACCGTCCGGAATAAGTGGCCTTGCTGAGAGCATCAAGACTTGAACATGTCTTTTGAACTTTGTGCTGCTACTGTCCTATCTCAGCATATGATAATATGAAGAACTGTCCAGGTATTGTCGTTGTAAATTTGTTACATATGTGTTATTGTATCATCACACTTTTTAGAAGATTAAAGATTGTTATAGAACAGGAGAATAACAAGGTGTATTGATAAAAGACATTTTAGGCTTTTGTTAAGAATAGTACAAAATATTAAGAGAAACCATGTTTTATATGCAGGATTTTATAACACAGGCATTTCATTTGTTAATGACCCTGTAGTTAGGATATAGCGGGTTGGATAATGGATGGATGCATGAGAAAGTAAATGCCTTATATGAAATCAGATTATTAATGGACTCTTGTAGTTGAAAATATCAGTTAGATGGGTGGGTTTTTATAAGGTTCTTGAAATTGTTTTCTGTTCCTTGATTTTCACGTTGCTATGTCCACATCACTAGGTTTCCATTTAAAATCACAGACGTTAGTCCCCAATTTTGCCTTTCTAGCATTTTGAACCTCCAAAAATGCAGACCTTTGAAATAGCTCTCCAGAGTCGTATACTTCTGAATATGTTGCCTCAACGTTGCAGTATGGACAGACGAAAATGCAGTATTCTTGAAAACTGGGAATTATGTTCTGCTTTGTTTGTGCTTATTACGTGGCCCTTCCTTAATTGGATCCTGCTCATTACAGTGCTTCACTCTCAGATTGGTCACCCCTGATGGAAGAAAAACATATTCCAACATGGTACTTGCCGTGTTTCTTACCTGCATGCATCTACACAGTATGAAATCTGCACACAGATGCAAAAGACAAATCATTTACAGGTCGCTATAGTTCTGCAATAAATCCAGTGGCCAGCGATGTTGATGTCCCTTCAAAGGTTTGTCCAGTGATGTACACACAACACATGCCCAGTGTAGGTGAAGGTTTATGTTTTTAGTCATTGGACAGAGATACTGCTGTAAATGATATGAAAACGTTCATGTGGATGGAGATCATTTTCATTTAAATGGAAACATAGTAGTAGGGACATAGCCTATGTGCTGGCGTGAAACATGGTCAGTGGGATTAGTCAACTAAGTCAGCTTTGTGACATCATGGTGGCCATTTTTTTACACCTATCAGATCAGATAAAAATCATCAGGGCTTTGGATCCTTTTGCTTGCTGTTTTAAATTAATAGTGTCCTTGATTTATGTGTTTGCAGGTTGTAATTCAGCACACTTTTTGTTGTTTCTTGTTTTTCCTAAATAAACTGAGTGAAGTAAACCCCTTGCGGGTTCTACCAGTACATCTTTCTCTTTTTTCAAGCTAGCCTTCGGCCTCCTGGACTTGCCAGCACCACATGCACTTAACTTTGTTTCGGTTGCTCCATCACTGCCTATATTAAGATGATTCAGTGGAATGATTTGCACTGCCAGATTCTTTTTGTGTTTCCCATTTCCACCACAATCTATTAAACTGTTTTTGTCTCAGTAATAGAAGAACAAAATATATTGTACGATTTTTTTATTGCAAGGGTAGACATACTGTACAGGCTCAAGATTCTCTTCTTCTATTCTGTGATATTTGCTGGTGGGCCGAAATATTAATGGATTCTTAGTATGAGATTTAGGTCAACCTACATCACCAACTTAGGGGGTCTGCAAAGGAGATAGCAGCTAAATAGTTGAGAGTTTCAGGTTAAAATATTTAATAGTAATAGTACATTGCTAAGTTTGGATATTTTAGAATGTAAAAGTAAAAAAATGAATGACTCCTTATTGAAATGATTTTGAAATGGGAAGACCCCCCATAATACATTTGGAGCAATCCCGGGACTTGCTGAAAATTCCAAAACAGCCTTGTGTTTAATCTACTTCTAGTATGGTAGAAAAAGGTGAGTCCTGTGTTTCGTCTTATTTTTATTTGCCATCTGTTGTCACATTTAATATTATAACCCATACCAAATATGGTTTGATATTTTAGTTTTTAATAATAGTGTATGCTTGCAGTGCTGCAATTTAAATAAAATGAAAAGAAAAGATGGGCTGAGATAAAGAGGAAAAAGGTTTGTTAGCTGGCAAAGTGGAGGAGAGATTTGGGCTAAAGACAGAAGCCCTGATGATAAACAAGAAATGTTTGGAGAGAAATTGAACTTAATTCTATACAGTAGATAATCCTGTGAAAAACAGAATACATGTCATTTTAGGAAGTATTTAGTTTATATTTTGGATTCATGTATTATAAAATCTGAACACTTTGACAATTTCTTTTTTTGGACAAGCAAATCTCAAAGAGACGCACAGAGACTTTTACCTTACCTATTTCACTTTATTAAATTGATAGATTAATTTTCTGGACCAACTTAGAGTATCCACGCACAAGGCCAGAACAAGTCAAGTCCATCAAAGGGCACACCAAGTTAAAGCTAGCAATGAGCCATACATGCCTGTCTTTGGAAAAGTGAATTCCACCATTGTTAACACTAGAGAAACTCTTGAGCTTTTCTGAATTCAGGAACATCAAGAGACCACGATATTTAAAAATTGTGTTTTATTAATAATAACCAGAAACAAAGGAAGATTAAAGTATTGGAATAAACCAATAGAAAGTAAAGCCCTGAATGCCCCACTTAGCCTAACTACACAGACAATGCATCTCTGTGACTCAGGTGGGGTGTTGATTGCATTTGCCCACCTTCACAGCCCTTCATCTTCAATATCTTGTGTTGTTGGTTTATTCTGGCCTTTCTTCCTCCTACCAGCTAAACTTTTACTTCCAATTCTGACTGGATGATCTTCTATGCTCCAATTAGGGTTGAGCCTGGAGTGCTCTCTGAATCTCTTGAGGTCAGACTATCCATAATGGCCTCAAATGTCCTTTAAATGTCCATTAGGGTTGCAGTGATTAGTTGACTCTGAGTTAGCCTTGGGAAACACACTGGGAACCTGGCATGGAGCACAGGGGCGTCTTGTTACCTGTAATTCTGTTCCCAACCTGAATCCCCTCTACACATTCGACACACTTGTGGGCTGAGAGGTGAAGCCATGACTCTGGAGCTGTGGGGTGAAATAAAATAAAAAGCTACTGTAAGATGATGAGAAATTCTGCCACCTCTGTCACCATCAATGACCAGCAGGTGAAGAAAATGTCTGCATAGCAGTGGAGGACGTGGTAAGTTAAGGGCTGTCATAAATCTGGAGTTACATGCACAGCACAAATGATACAACACTAATATCAATATGCAGTGTGCTTCCATATGCTACTGTATATTAAAAGCCTTCTGGGAAACAAGTTCTTCATGCACTACTTCAAAATAAAAGCTTTTTTGAGCTTTGTCAGTCTTTATTTATTTTAGTATGAAAAATACTTAGAACAAATACTTAGAACAGTGGCAAGATACGTTTAAAGGACATCTGCTGTAGCCCTATACACCAGGATGTAAAATAATAATGTGCTAAAAACATCCATCCATCCATTTTCCAACCCGCTGAATCCGAACACAGGGTCACGGGGGTCTGCTGGAGCTAATCCCAGCCAACACAGGGCACAAGGCAGGAACCAATCCCAGGCAGGGTGCCAACCCACCGCAGGACACACACAAACACACCCACACACCAAGCACACACTAGGGCCAATTTAGAATCGCCAATCCACCTAACCAGCATGTCTTTGGACTGTGGGAGGAAACCCACTCAGACACGGAGAGAACATGCAAACTCCACGCAGGGAGGGCCCAGGAAGCGAACCCGGGTCCCCAGGTCTCCCAACTGCGAGGCAGCAGCGCTACCCACTGGGCCACCGTGCCACCGCTAAAAGCATCAGTATGATTAATTGAAATAAGAGTTAATAAGAGAAAATCCAAAGAATTTATGAAACTTCAGAGATGCAGGAGGGGAAATTACTGAAAACGAGAAATAGTGAATGAAGTATAGTAAATAATTATTTTACACAAGTGTTGCAAACCAAGCCTGAACTAAAAAGCAAGGTCAGAGTTTACAGATCTGGAAATAGAAGAGTCCCTGTGATCCCCTTGGACCCGCTGCCATCCAGGGCATCAATAGACAGAAAAGAGGATGGACCAGGACAAGTGAGCAGACAGGTGAGACTATACAAATGAAAATAATGGAAGTTTACTTAAAACAGGACAGTAAAAAGTGCAAAACACTGCATTCAAATAAATAGTTTGATAAATACATGCAAATAAAATTTGGTGCCTTAACAACAGTAAAGAATCTTTGGGGCACAAATAATCTCAATAAATAAAAGTTAAACTCATAAAACTGTGAAGAGATCAAATCTTTAGATCTTTTCATTTTCTCTCTTGGTTCTTGTCAGGACACCAGTCCCGATCCACCAGACAGATCTGAACCACGACTGCCAACCGGTGGCCTCATCTGCCAGGGCGTTCTGCCTTTCTCTGAATGTCACAACGTCCTTCTTGAACCTCTCACATCTGACCTCTTTATAGCTCAGCTGATGAGTGTCCAGCCACAGCACAGAGCCTTCACAGTACTCAGCCCGACTCCTTGAAAGCATTTTTTTTTACATACTACCTCTCCCATCAGAGATTGCTCACTCCCAGTTTGCGTCTCAAAACCAAAACACAGCTTTTCTAGCACCAACCTGCTCCTCTTTAATTCTGTTTACAGCCAAGCTGGTGTCCGCCGATTACTGCACCATGATCATTTCATTAAACCAGTGCATGCTTTCACGTTCACGTTTCGCACTAGCACTTACAAAGCCCAAAAATAAATTATTGTTGGTTACCTTTTATTGTATTCCATTTTTAATTTTATCAATAAACATTCGATTATAAAAAAAAAATAGGGTCTAGGTGAAAATAAAAAGTGGCAAAACTGTCTTTTGGAAATTCAAAATGACAAAATGCAACCCGCGATGAGACAAAAAGGCAACCTCTTAGACAAAAGCTGTAATCCAGAGAGGTGACTAAATTGTTATCTGAATGAGCTGAGAATTGCTGTAGCTGTCGTCTTAGATAAGATCCCACTTTCGCCATTAGAAAACTGTGTGTGCTGATAAAAAGGTCCTCCAATCAGACCTAGTGCATTCCAGCTGCCTGATGGGAATTGTAGTCCCCATGCCTGCATTGGTTTTGCCTGATGGGAATTGTAGTCCCCATGTCTGCATTGGTTTGCCTGATGGAAATTGGTTTCCCCCATTTAGCCTCTGTTTTGAGCTGATAAAAAAGGTCCTCCCTTCAGACCAAGTGCATTCCAGCTGCCTGATGGGAATTGTAGTCCCCATGTTTGCATTGGTTTGCCTGATCCAATTTCCCCCATTTAGCCTCTGTTTTGAGCTGGACAAACAGCAATGTACATGCACAATTTCATGAAAATTGTTTTAGCCATTTTTGCGTGATTAGTGATCATATAAACAAATACACAATCAGATTTATTTACATAGATTAGACTTCCATCTTCTACACACTACAGGTGTTTGGCTACATTAGCACAGAGAACATTAACAATGTCCTAAGGAAGTACAGGAGGAATGATCATGTGACCATACATTTTCAGGTAGTCCAACATCTTAGCCACCATGCCATATTTTCACAAATAATATCTGTGCCGATTATCACAAACTGAGAAATTTTATTACAAATCTCTCTTTTTTGTCCTTTCAGTGAAAACACAATGTCAGAAGGGAGTTCAGTAGCTTCGAGCAATCAATTCAACTGTTCGGTGTGTCTGGACATCCTGAAGGAGCCGGTCTCTACTCCATGTGGGCACAACTACTGCAAGACTTGCATAATGAACTATTGGGACCTCACGGGAGTGTACAGCTGCCCCCAGTGCCGAGCGACCTTCACCATGAGGCCAGATCTGCGTAGAAACACCTTGCTTGCTGATGTTTTAGAGAAAATAAAGATGGTGTCAAATCCCATTCCATGTGCAGAACCTACTTATGTGGAGTGTGATCTTTGCATCTGGAAAAAGTTCAAGGCAGTAAAGTCCTGCCTTACCTGCCTGGCCTCCTATTGTAACGTCCACATCCAGTCTCACAGAGTGTCAGAAGCTTTGAGACGACATGTACTGGTGGAGCCAACGGGAAATCTCCATCAGAAAATCTGCATGAAACACCAGAAGGTGGTTCAGCTGTTTTGCAGGACGGACTTGACTGGGATTTGTTACTTGTGCATCACCAGTGAGCATCGGAGTCACGACATCACAATGCCTGAGACCGAGCGAGCTGGGAAACAGGTAGGGAGTGACACCAGATGCTATCTTTCTATGGAGAGTTTCATTGACATTTTTATTGGTACTTAAAAAATGTTATTAGTCCATAATATAAGAATTATGGACCACCGGGGTGCGTACAGCTCCCCAAACCCAGACACAGACAGGCACAGAGGCACAAGATTGCCACACACATTTATTCCTGTGGTGGAACACTTTTTTTTTGCTCCCCACAGCACAGTACAACAATGCACTACAAACACAGTCCTTCTTTCTCTTTTCTCCACCTCCACTCCTCACCCGGAAAGCATCGTTTTCCTCCTCCCGACTCTGGCTCTCCAAATGGAGTGAGTCAGCTCCTTTTATTCAGCACCTGGGAGTGCTCCAGGTGGTTCATCAGGATCACTGGGAATCACTCCCAGGTGTGGTGGAAATCCTCTATAGGGCTCTCTGGCTCCCCCTGGTGGCCCCTATGGAACCCAACATGGCTGCACCCAAACTCCAGCTCCCTGTGGGAATCCGTGGTGCCACAGCCACCCAGGAGGGCTACCTTCTAGCCTCCCAGGGGAGGTAGTGCCTCATAGGCATTCTCCCCCCTGGTCCTTCCATCCAAATGGTGTCCCGGCCAGAAAATAGCCATGGCTGTCCGTCTTCACAACAATAAAGCCAATTTTCTCAGAAACCTGGACTGGCCTCCTCCTCTCGTGCAACTCTATGCCACAGCCGCCCAGGTGGGCTGCCCTCTAGCATCCCAGAGGAGGTATTTGCCTCAGCGATCCTCCCTCCCCCAGTCCTTCCATTCCATTGGCACCCTGGCCAGGTAACTGCTGTGGCTGGCCGTCATAGAATGTAACAGCCAAAAGGCAATTGAAACTTTCAAAATGAAACCTCATAAAGTGGCAGTTTTAAGAAAGGGTCACCATTTTCCCTTTTTATAGCATTGCATTGATCCTAGGCAGAACTTCACACACGTGCTTGTTTCCTGGCATGGCCACAGTCTGCCATCCTCTTTGACTTTATGTGTTATCGGTGTGCAGATTACTTTGATGGCAGCTCTGAACTGGCTTGGTATGAGTAAGTGTAACCAGCAGTCCGTCTAGGATTGATTCCTTTTGTGCTACCGAAGTTCCTGGGAGGCCTCCAGCTTACCACAATCTGAAGCAACCTAGATGAATGGATGGAGGAATGAGTCTATGTACTGGCATCCATGGAGTCCATGTAGTGGTGGACTGGCATCCAATCCATAGGTGATTAAAGCTGACAGTGGGGGTCAGAAGTGGTGTGGGTCATCTTCTGAACTTCATCCCGTGACACAGATCAATTTCAGTCGTGTTCTTGTGCTCAGTAAATTAAGTACAATCTGTACTGTCATTTTTGTACGTTTTATTTTATTTGTTTCCATTTGTTTTCTTGTTTTTACTGACAGTCTTATGCTTTGCTAAGATTCCTGCTAAGTCACGTTGTCACTGCTGTGTTCTCATGTTCTTAATGTGTTCGGCCATGGCTTAGAAATGACTGAAAAACAGCTGGCGAATTAACTAAACTAAGTAGCATTTCAAGATATTCATAATGTCTGTATTAAAAGGAGTTTGTCTAACTCCCTAAAACGCATGAATGATCAGTTCTGCGTAGATGAAGTTTCACAAATACTATGGAATCTGAGATCTGGTCAAGAAGGAAAAAAATCTAAGGAAGAAAAATTAATTATTATTTTGGTAATTTTGTTAATATTAGAGAAATCAGTGCATCTGCCAAGGATACCATCCCCTCATAAGGATGTTAGACCATCAAATAAAGCTGTTATCTAGATTTTTCCCAAATATAATCATTCATAGCTCTTGTTTCTGCATGAGACAAAGAATAAATGCATCCTTTAGTAAGGGGTCATCAGGAAATAAATCAATGGCATAGACCTACAGAGGGCAGCACGGTGGCGCAGTGGGTAGCGCTGCTGCCATGCAGTTGGGAGACCTGGGGACCTGGGTTCGCTTCCCGTGTCCTCCCTGCATGGAGTTTGCAAGTTCTCACCGTGTCTGCGTGGGTTTCCTCCCATAATCCAAAGACATGCGGATTGGCAATTCTAAATTGGCCCTAGTGTGTGCTTGGTGTGTTTATGTGTGTCCTGCGGTGGGTTGGCACCCTGCCCGGGATTGGTTCGTGCCCTGTGTTGGCTGGGATTGGCTCCGGCAGACCCCCGTGACACTGTGTTCGGATTCAGCGGGTTGGAAAATGGATGGATGGATAGTCATACAGATGCTGGGGTGGAACCCACATTTGAAATACATGTGAAATTTTCAGAAAATGTCATATTAATGGATTGCTTTATGAAACAATGAACAGAAGACAGTATCAGTTATCCTTTACTCTCCAATAATAATTTTGAAATGAAAAGGATTTGTGTGTTATTAGCTCAGGTGAATCAAAATAGCAAGTGACTTTCAAATTATATGTTACCATAATAAAAACACACTTCACATTTTTAAAATGGCTACCTTTTATTTTATTGAGGTTTATTTTGTAAAAATCAGAATTCCTTTATTCTGTTCACATACTCCCAAGAAAAGTATGTAGCCATGTTAGAAAAAACTTTGTTTGCTAAGCCATTCTCATATTACTTGGGGCATCAGTATTGGACAATGATCAAAAAACAATCACAATTCAAATTTGAATTAATCATATTCAGTTCATCCAGATATTATTAACTACGCTAAAACTCACCCCATTCCCAAACTGGTCAATGCAAAACCACCACAATCACCTGTAAATTATAATCTGTTGTGGCCCTGTAGAGGAATGACAGGTCGCCACAAAAATGAAAAGCTGGGACACCAACCAAGTTGACCTGTTTAATAACAGAAGTCCAAACAAAAGTCATGCTTCTTTACAACAAAGCATTCGGCTCTTGGCCACCAAATAAGGGATCAATCACTTGAGCTCTCTTAACTGCAAATGACACCTCCATCCAGGGTATCCAGCCTCTTATAACACACAAACTGGAAGAGGCGGAGCTAAGTGCCCTCATTGGACGGTTTCTCTGTGCTGTGGGGTGAGAGAAAAGAATGTTAGCAACAGCGCCCCCTCTCATCCCGCCGGGTTATCACATACCTCAATGGGGCCCATGAGGAGATCCTCCAAGTGCGCGTGCATTACACAGTATGTCTCTTTAAAATCCAAGCTCTTGTAAAAAAAAAATTATTTTATTGAATAATTGGCATTGCTGCATCCCACAGATCCAGCTAGGAGTGATGCTGACGGAAATCCAGAGAAGAATAGAAGAGAAGCATAAAAAACTGGAAGAGGTACAACAAAACATGATTCACCTTAAGGTGGGTAAAAAAAGAAGAAAGAAAAGAGCATTCACCTGACTATTGTATTTAAGTTTGGTTTCATTTTTCCTTCATCTTACAATATTGACGAATATTTGATCACTGATTATTCAAAAATGTTTGTGTCATTAAACACCAGCTTTCAAGGGTTATGCTTTTAATAATAATATGAGTGATTGGGTGATCCACAGGATTTGTCAACAAATCATTTGACAGATTCAGTCATATACTCGAGGCGTGCACAATGCATGCACTCTTTTGTAAAATGTTGTTAAATAAATCCTTCTGGAAAAACAGAATAATGCAGACTGAGAAAATATGTTCACACAGTCCCAAGAGTATGAATTGATGACAGGACTCTAGACCAATAATTGAGGGGGTAGAGGCGGGTCTTCAATTCAAGACCTCAAATGTGTTTCCTCTGTGTGCACATCTCGGAATTTGTAGAAGTATTTATTTAAAAATATTTTATCAAAAAACAATGTGTGCACATCTCGGAATTTGTAGAAGTATTTATTTAAAAATATTTTATCAAAAAACAATGCATGTGTTTGGCCTGTTATGATCATACAACTGGAAGGCTTAGCATGTGGATTATACAACAGGTATTTTTATATTGTTTGCTGTATCCCAATGTTGGTCACCATAGACTCCATTCTATCAGAAATTTTGTTATGTCAATGAAAACATGACAATTAAAAATGTTCTAAGCCATCATTACAAACCACAGTGGGTAAGAAACGCAAAAATATTATTTTTGGGTGTGATACTACTTTAATGTATTTTAGGGTTGCAGGAGGGCAATAGCCTTTCCTATCAAAGCTACCAGCAAGTCCTGAACAAGACACCAGCCCACTTCAAGGCCCAGATCCTCTACACTGTGGCTAATTTGAAATCACTAATTAACTTTACCTGTACATCTATGGTGATGTGGGAGGAAAGCCAGAATACTGCGAGAAAATGTGTCAGCTTCACACAGACCACAACAACCAGGCCCAAGATTTGAACCCATGATGCTGGATTCATGAAGCAACCCATTAACTCCTAAACTACCACACCACACACATGTTTTTCTGTTTTGGGTACAACATGGCACCATTCACAACATTATTTTTGTTTGAGCAATGGGCCAAATTGTAGCCTCTTTCAACCTGCAGGACAATGGTGTCATTTTTGCTTCAGGGGTGTAAGCCACTGATCATTGGAAGTTAGCTCCTTATCATCCCAAGATATCTTAATGACACCTCCTCAACCATAGGAAAGAAAAATCAAAAAAGAGATCTCCTTAATATCTTTTTGATTTCTCGTAGACAACAATGAGATCAGATAGAAATAAAATGGAGACAAGTTATTTTGTCTCATGCTTTTCCGATTTTTCTCCTGAGACAAAATACCTCAATGTTTTCATGAGGGTCTCTTCTTGTGTTTCAGCAGAGATATCAGCAAACAGTCACACAATGGGTTCATAGATTTTTTTTTTTGCAAAAATGTATTTGTAATGTAACAGTGGAAAAATGTATGGAGAGTTATTTGTGGTAAAAAAACATTTACTATGATTACAAAGCTGTAGTCCTTGTGTCTGAATAATACTACTAGTTGCTCTGATGTATTGTAAATTGCTGTGCTCCACTCATTCTAGCAGAAAAGGCTTGCAGTATGGCATTTAAGACTCTGAACTCTGAAGTTGTGCTTTCAAATCCCACTTCTGACACCATATAGCTATAAAAAAGTTACGTCATCTGCCTTAGCTCCAATTAGAAAAACCAAAAAAAATGTAACCAATCATATCTCAGATGTTTTAAGTGGTCTTAGATAAAGGCATCAGTCCAATAATAAGTAAAATATATGGAGTCTTAAAATAGGTTAAAGTAAGACTAGAAAGAGGCCTCGCAAAATATCACATGCTTTTCAAACTAAATTCTCAATTTTGTCTTGTTTTGCCTCAGTTGAATCTAATGAATTTTAGGAGAAACATCTGTAACAAAGTTGATTCTTACATGAAACATAAATGAAAATCTCTTTTAAGTCTCATGAGCCATGAAAGATCAACCTTTGACCAGTACATTTTTCCTGTATTGTTCAGGCGCTGTTCAGTCTGACTGATATTTGTGACTTAAGTGAAACCCCATTTAAGCTCTTTGATGTGACTTGCTCGAATCTCCGAGGGGCACAAACCCCCCCCAAACCTTTAGATCAAATATACTTGTAAGACTCGCCTCTTCAGTTTTATTTGAGAGTAACATTCAGAGGGGCTATGTGATATCTGCCAGTCCAAACAACATGTCTGCTCCGGGAATGTAATTTGAAGAACCCTCATTCCCTTCTTCACCACCATCAGTGATGATTCCACCACCCAGACTGTTTGTCCTCAATTTGATCAGAGAGTGTGAAACTGGTGACATTTATTCATGTCTTTACTCTACAGTTGCTGTTTAGTTTTTTTTTTTTTAATTAAAGAAAAAAGATTGTGTATATCGTCTTTAATAAAACCCCTGTGTGCGTCCAGTGTCCATGTGTGTGTGTCTTCTGGTGAAGTGCGCATGCGCGGGGCACATTGCGATGCTACAAAGCAGATGCTTCAAAGGCCGCCTGACGCATCGCACAAGACAGAGAGGGCTGGACCTATAAAATATCGTGCGGCCGATCCAATTGGATTTTGATAAATGAGGTCAGACCTAAAACATAAAACACAAAAAATCCAATCGGGTACAGAGACGCGGAGACCAGCTTCCCCTTTGTTGTGCAAGTGTTCACTCACTTCAGAATGTCAGATTTGCGATTAAGAAGCTTGGCCCGGTAAAGTGTAAAGTGAAAGTCGTTGAAGGGGTTTTCCTAAATACAGTATACGAATTTTCATGATATTACAATACAATGACTTATAAAAGTAGATTTATTTTCGCGCACATTAAATCAGTTGCTGGGGAGAATCTTCTGAATTGCCCACTGTTGTCACAGAAAATTAAACGCATATTACGGACAGCAAAGCCAGTATTACTGTCGGAGAAAATTACAGGCATTTTACGGAAAAAATACTAATGTTTATGGACTACTGTTCTAGCACCCGTTATTGTAACGGGCTTAATGTCTAGTCTTATATATAAATGTCTACACGTGGAAGTGTGGTTTACTGGTAAACAATAAGTATCATATGTTAAATTTCATAAGTGCACACTGCAGAGCTGTAACTTCAGTTAATGCCTCTTCAGAGTGTATTTTGATAATTTTTAATAATAATTCAAGTGATTATTTTCATGGAATATGGTGTTATTTTAGAAAAAAACGGATGTCACTTTTGGGACTCAACAACACATACATACAGTGCCCTCCATAATATTTGGGACAAAGGCGCATTTTTGTTGATTTACCTCTCTACTCCACAGTAAAAATTACAAATCAAACCAGAAATCGATTAAAGAGAACATTGAAGACTTAATTAAGGGGGTTTTGCATACATTTTGGTCACAGAACACTTTTTCTACATGGTCTCCCCGTTCCTGGGCACCACAATGTTTGGGACAGTTGGCGTCACAGGTGTTTGTGATTCCTCAGATGAGTTTCATTCCTTCTTAAACTGCAGTCTGAAACATAACCCAAATAGATGAGACCCCAGAGTGCCTGAATCATTCTTTCTGTTCATTAGTTATCTACAGAGAGGGAACTCCAGGAGAGTGCAACAGTATTTATAGATCTGTACACCTCCATCGAGAAAACCTACAAGAAAGTGACCGAACTGATCAGGTGCCAGGAGAAGAGAGAAACCGAGAAAGCAGAATGTGTTGTGGAGCAGCTAAAGAAGGAGATCAAAGCTCTGGAGGTGAGAGATGCCGAGTTAAGTCAACTGTCGGAGACTGACGACCACATCCATTTTCTACAGGTACAGTACTGCTGCAGCCAGGTAAGTCTGTCACTTTCAGTTTTCATTTCAAGTGTTGTTTTGCTTTACATTAGTACTTTCTTCATAGGTTTACTCGTTTCTCTGTCTTCTTCCTAATGAAGACATGACAAATATGGTAATAAATACAGATTTCCCTTCAGAGGCTCTGAGAAAAGAGCTGTTGCGTTTCATAGAACACCTGGAGGACATCTGCAAATTGGAATTTGTGGACATTTCTGAAGCTGGTAAGGGTGTTATGTCCAAATGTCCCCACAGTGGACTCTTAAATGATGATTTTTGACATGCTAATTTCTTACAATTCTTTTCTGTTAAAATTATAAACATTCATCAAATGTATCTTTTTGTCTTTAAAGTAGTAAACAATGCTCCAGCTGCAACAATGTACTACCCAGAACCAAATAGTAGAGAAGATTTTTTAAAATGTAAGGTCAATTCTTTTTTTTACTTTCCCTGGATATACTGTATCTAATCACCTTTCTGTGTTCCCTAATTGGTTTCTTAAAATAAAAAGAATTAACTTTGTAAAATAGTTGGGTTCTTCTGCTTTCTCTCCCTATCCCTTGAACCCTATGACCACTAGCCTGCATGTCTTTGGGATTCTGGAAGGAAGCAAGATGATTCACTGTTGAAAAATGTTTACACAAATTATACTACTCTTGGCGCATATTGAAGGCTAAATATCTTTGACATTTTTATAAGGTTTGGAGATTCTGCCTGAATCTTCATCCACACCAACATATCACTTTAGGAATTAAAATCAGTGAAAAGTGTGAGAAATTGGGAAGCTCATTTCTAATTTGTATATAGAAGGAAACATTTGTATTTGAAAGTTTAAATATAGAACCTAATACAGTGGAACTTCGGTTTGCGAGTAACTTGGTTTACAAGTGTTTTGCAAGACGAGCAAAAATTTTTAATAAATTTTCACTTGATAAATGAGCAAGGTCTTGCAGTACAAGTAGTATGTATACACTTTGTCTGCTGAGCGTCATGTGATCACAATTGAGCTGATGGTTCTTCTCTCTCTCTCACTGCGTGATTGTGGGCAATCGTCTCCTATTCTCCATCTGAGTCGGTGTGCCTCACTCATATAGTCAACATCCGTACGAGCGTATAGTGTTTACTACAGCATTAGCATTGTGACTGTGTGCGCGCGCGTGTGTGTGTGCACGCGCACGGTCGTGTGTGTATGTGTGCTCGCGCGCGCTCGTGTGTGTGTGTGTGTGTGTGTGTGTGTGTGTGTGTGTGTGTGTGTGCTCGCGCGTGTGTGCTGTGACGTGCGAGTCCCCGTCTTGCACCCTAAAACATGAAGCTGAGTCTCAGTACTTTAGTAACACAAGCTTTATTCAGCTTGAAACAGCAGCAGCACGGTTATTTATACACAGACACAGCAGTCAGGCAGGGCCCTGCACATATATAATGTTCCTTGTTCCTTGTATCACCCATCGACGGCAGGCGCTTATAGCATGTCCGCGATCTTTTCGGATTCGCTTTTACGGCGAACTGCTACAGCGCTGGGAGACTGCGATTGCTTTGGGACGCTCTTCCACATGTCGTCCACAAGAGTTTAGAAACTCACTCACACCAGCCATGGTTCTTTTCAAAGGTAAAGTGCAAGTTAATTTGTTTTATGTATTTTTACTTTATATTTGTATTAATCATTTTTATATGAATAGTTTTGGATTGCAGAACAAATCATCTGAGTTTCCATTATTTCTTATGGGGAAATTCACTTTGATATACGAGTGCTTTGGACTACAAGCACGTTTCCAGAACGAATTATGCTCGCAAACCGAGGTTCCACTGTAGTTCAAAGGTGAAGGATATAAATATTTTATCAATATTGAGACCTCTAAGTGTTGCAATCCCAATAGTGTTCCATAGTTTGAAAACTGCATAGATTAATAGATGCTGACATTCATTAAAATGTAACAGGGCAATGGATAAACGCTTCTCTGCCTTCAAATGTGTCCTGCATTGGCTCCATATCTTGAATAAATAGTGACCACAAGATTAATGTTCAATTGTCTTTAATGTTAACTGGAGAACAAAGACTACAGAGAAGAATTAGAGCAGGGATTATTTTTCCAATGCAAAACAAGCAGGAGTAGATGTGTAGATTTCCCCCAGTTTTCATTGCTGCACAGTAAGAAGACAGATAGATTTTAGTATAGTAGGCAGGATTAGATAGATAGATAGATAGATAGATAGATAGATAGATAGATAGATAGATAGATAGATAGATAGATGGATGGATGGATGGATGGATGGATGGATGGATGGATGGATGGATGGATGGATGGATGGATAGATAGATAGATAGATAGATAGATAGATAGATAGATAGATAGATAGATAGATAGATAGATAGATAGATAGATAGATAGATAGATAGATAGATAGAATATATTTGTCCACAGGGGGAAATTACATTAAATGTATACATACATACGTACATAAACACATACACTATAGTTTGAACACACACCAGAACAACTAAAAAGTAAGAAAATTAAGAAAAATATGACCGGCTGTAACAGTCCCAGTGAGGCATTATGCAGACATATTGCTGTTGGCATAAAGGAGCCCCAGTCATGTTTCTTGACACAATTCTACTAGTTAAAGGAACCCAGTCTCCTTAGAAAAAAGACCCTGCTCTGCCGTTTCTTTATATAGTTCCTCTGCTTTAAGAAACCTGTCCAACCTGTCATTAATGTGAACCCCCAAGTACTTCTAGGAGTGGACCACCTCAACATCCACTCCCTGAAAAGTGACTGGACATAGAGGCTCTTTGGTATGGTGAAAGCTAATAAGCATTTCCTTTGTTTAGCTAATATAAAATTACAGATAATTTTCAATGTTCTCCACTTGACTCATCCCCTTTATCAATTCCCCTCATATGTGCAGAATCATCTGAGAATTTCTGCAAGTGTCATGACCTGCTGCTGTATGAAGAGAAAAGAAGACAGGCGTGTTCCTTGTGGTGCTCCAGTGTCGCTCACATAGTCCTTGAGTCTCATAAACTGGGGTCTGTCTGACAGGTGGTCCATTACCCCACATCTGCATATCTCTGAGTTCACCCCTTAACAGAGATGGATGGTTGGTACTGAAGGCACTGAAGAAATCAAAAACACAAGTGAAACTTTGGAAGTGCAATTTCACAAGAAAAACTATGTTCAGTATTGTTTAGCATTAACATTAAAAAGATGCAGTTATACATTAACTGAAGTAAAAATGTGAAGAGTTTACATGAGAACCCTTCTGATTTTCTCTTTACCTCTTCTCTTTGCTTTATTGTATTTAGATGCCTGCCAGCTCACACTGGACCCCAACACAGCATACAAAGGGCTTTACTTGTCTGAAGACAACACAAAAGTTTCCAGGAGTTCTGACACCCATTCCTACCCCGATCACCCTGACCGCTTTGAGTTTTGGGATCAAGTTCTGTGCAGAGAGGGCCTGTCTGGGTGCCGCTGCTACTGGGAGGTGGAGTGGAGTGGAGCAGCAGAGATAGGAATCACATACAAGAGAATCAAAAGAAAAGGTATGGAGCAGGACTCCCGACTTGGCTATAACAAAAAGTCCTGGATGTTGTGCTGCTCCAGCTACAGTTACTCGGTGAGACACAACAACAAGAAGACCGACATCAAAGCCCCCAGCTGCAGCACCATAGGAGTGTATCTGGACTGGGCCGCAGGCACCCTCTCATTTTATAGCGTCTCAGACACAATGACTCTTCTGTACAAGTTCAAGACCTCTTTCCTTAAGCCCCTTTATCCTGGCTTTTGTCTCTTTTTGTACGACTCCAGTGCCACAATCTGCCAGCTCAATCAAAGACCTGCAATTGATGTCTTGTCTCACATATAAGAGTCCTGCAACACACATGCTATGTAGGCGGGAAAGTCACATTTAAAAGAGGGGCGGGGCAGAAAGAACTTGTGGGAAGTAAATTAACAAATGGCATCTCACTGAATGTAAAGCCCACTTGGTGGCACGATAATTAAAGCAAACAAATGTTTTGACTTGGTGTCATGGCCTTTACCTTCACATTAAAAATAGAATAAAACTTTCTCTTATTTATTTTGGTGTTTGTAGATTCAAAAGTGTTGAGCATTTCAATAGAAGTACAGTGTCTTCCATAATGTTTGGGACAAATTTGTCCTAATGTACTCCTCTGCTTAAAATCAAACAATTCAGACGTGATTAAAGTGCACACTGCAGACTTCATTTAAGGGGATATGCATAGATTTTAGCCATTCCATGTAGAAATTGTAACACTCCTCTTTCTACACTATCTCCCCTTTTCAAGGCACCATCATGTTTGGGACAATTGGTGTCACAGGTGTTTGTGATTCCTCAGGTGGGTTTCATTGCTTCACAAGATACCTCAGCTTGCTTCTATCCTTTGGAGTCTGTAGTTGCCATTGTTCAACATGAAGACAAGAGCTGTGCCAATGAAAGTCGAGAAAAATCATTACAGAATCGGTATCAACCCAAAGATGACCTAAATCAACTGCCTGGAATATCATGAAGAAGAAAGAACACACTGGTGAGCTCCGTAATCACAAAGGGACTGGTAGGCCAAGGAAGACCTCCACTGCTGATGACAGAATAATCCTAATTATGGTAAAGAAAAAGCCCCAAATGACCAAGCAGTCTTCAGGAGGTAGATGTGGAAGAGTCAGAGATGACTAAAGACAACTTCATGAACAGAAATACAGCAGTCACAATGCAAGATGCAAGCCACTCGTTAGCCACAATAATGGGATGGCCAGATTACAGTTGGTGAAAAAGAACTTAAGTGCCTGAGGAATTCTAGGAAATGTCTTGTGGACAAACAAGACAAAGATGAACCTGATCAGAGTGAAGGCAAGAGCAAAGAGTTGAGACAAAAGCAGACCACCTCATCTGTTAAACACAAAGGTGGTGGGGGTGTGATGGTTTGGGCATGTATGGCTGCCACAGGTACTGGCACACTTCTCTTCACTGATGATAGAACTGCTGACAGCAGTGGCACAATGAATTCTGAGGTGTTCAAAAACATCTGATCTGCTTAAGTTCCTGTAAATGCCTCCAAACTCATTGGACAGCACTTCATCCTACACAAGATAATGATCCAAACACATACAGCTGAGGTACCATAGGAGTTTGTCAAAGCTAAAAAAATGGAAAATTCTTGAATGGCCAAGCCAGTCACCTGATTTCAGTCCAACTGAGCAGGCCTTCCATATGCTGAAGAGAAAACCTAAGGGGACAACCCCTTGAAACAAGTGGGAGCTGAAGATGGCTGCATTAGAGGCTTGACAGGGAATCACCGGAGAAGATCCTCGGCAACTCATGATGTCTATGAATCACAGACTTCATGCAGTCATTGCATGTAAGGGATATGTGACAAAGTCTTAAATATGACAACGGCTTTAATAGATCTGCCATTGCTGTGCCCTGACCTGGGGGTAGCATGTAGAAAAAGTGTTGTTATTTCTGACTGAAATATTTGTGACTGAACTGTATGCAAATTCCCTTAAAAGAGAGTTTGCAATGTGCACTTTAATCATGGTAATTTTCAATTCTGGAGCAGAAGGGGAAATCAAGGAAAAACGTGTCACTGGGACACTGTATGTATATATATATATATATATATATATATATATATATATATATATATATATATGGTTGAAATAGTTTACTGTCAAATAATGCAAAGAGTACGCAACACATGTTTCGCCCTAATTCTGGGCTCATCAGGCGTACACACTTATTGCACTCCCTTACGGGAATCGAACCTCGGACGTCAGCGGTAGAGGCGAAGACCCTAACATTGCGCCACGGCGTGCGGTTCGTTTATTTGACAGCATGTAGATCAGGGTAATTCATTCATTCATTGCATTCGTAGTCTGTGTCACAATCTGATTGTATGGGTGGTTACCTACCAGGTAACACTTGTGGTTGGCCAGCAAGTCTGCTAACATCCGCCACGGTGCCCTCAGTTGTGAGAAGCAGATCATAGAATGGTTGAAATAGTTTACTGTCAAATAATGCAAAGAGTACGCGACACGTCTGGGCTCATCAGGCGTACACACTTATTGCACTCCCTTACGGAAATCGAACCTCGGACGTAATATATATATATATATATATATAGGCAGACACAATGTTTTCACCACACACGTTTATTAATCCTCATATTTACAGTTGAAGTGCACATACCCAGTGCCGAAGCACCAATCACCCCTTTAAGTCCTGGCCACAACACAATGCCTTATTAGTCTCTGGTCCGCCTCCACTCCTCTCCACCAAGCTTCGTCCTCTTCCACCCGACTCTTGCCCCTGACTGGAGGGAGGCGGCCCCTTTTATTCACCCCGGAAGGGCTCCAGCTGCATCCTGAGAGCTCGTAGCCACACCCCTGTGTGGCAGAAGTTCCAGCAGTGAAACCGGAAGTCCACCGGGTGTCTCCAAGTCTCTTCCCCCCAGTACTTCCCGGTGTGGCGGAAGTACTGAGGTCCAACACTCCCAAGGCATTGGGACGCCCCCTGGCGGTGACCACGGGCCCCTACAGGGATGAGCTTCCAAGCTCTGTACCCGTGGTCCCCACAGCAACCAGAGAGGACACCCCCTCGTGTTCCAGAGGATCCACAAGCCCTCCTCCGGTCCTCCTGGGCGTCCCGGCCGGGCATAAACGCCTGTCGGGCACCACTATATATATATTTATATATATATATATAGATGTGTGTATGTGTGTGTGTTTATAAAAAATGTGCAGTAGGACACACAGCAGTGTAAATGAGAGGAATAGATAGAATTGATTTGATTGATTTGCTGGCAACCACAGTCGCAGTGAAGAACACAGAATTGTTCCATCCAAGAAGCTCTGCTGCTAGTTGTGAGGTTGGTTTGGTACATTGCTTGTAGATTTCACCTGTCTGTCTATCCATTACTCAATCTACCTATTTAAATTTAGTTACACTGGTGGTTGAAGACTTATCTATATAGCAACATTAGGAACAAAACAACCCTGGATGGCATGCCAGTCTGTCACAAGACAGGATTTCTTTTGCCAATTAAGTGTCACACTTTAGCTTAACCTGCATGTATTTCCGACCACATCAGCACATTACGGGAGCATACTGTGATTTAAATTTGATCTTCTAGAGTAGTAAGGCAGCTGCCATAACGACTGAACCAATAATGGAGATCACAGTACAGAGTTTACACTATCTGTCATCAGGTAGCCTGACTCAATTTGATAACCAAAAGTTAATAAGAAATCGAAACTTATCACCGTTGTTTATGAACACTCTGCTTCAGTTGTCTAACCACAACGCAGATACTGATCACTAACAGGAAATCTCTGTGTTCACTTCCATTTTCTGAACATTAACATAATTGTCGTGCTGAAAAACAATGGCTGAAGCAACATCTTCTGCGTCCCAAGATCTGTTTAACTGTCCTGTGTGTCTAGAGCCGCAGAACGACCCTGTGTCCATCCCTTGTGGTCACATCCACTGCATGACATGTATTACGAGCTTCTGGGATCAAACCGGAGACTACAGCTGCCCTCAGTGTCGACAGACTTTTGTGTCACGGCCTGCTTTGCAAAGAAACACCTTGGTGGCTGAACAGAGTGATGCGGACCCTTCGTGTGTGGTGTGTGACATCTGCACCTGGAGGAAACTCAGAGCAGTGAAGTTTTGCCTCACCTGCTTGGCCTTCTACTGTGAGGAGCACATCCAGTTTCACCAAGAGTCTGAAGCGCTGAGACGACATGTGCTGGTGGAGCCAAATGGACATATTCACCAGAAAATGTGCACAAGGCACCAGAAGGTTCTGCAGCTATTTTGTCGGACAGATCAGACAGCAGTCTGCTACTTGTGCCTAACAGGTGACCACCAGGGCCATGACGCCAACACAACTGAGGAGGAACGAGCAGTGAAACAAGTAAGGTGCAAATGAGATCAGGGATGGGTGATGAAATACGCTTAACCCACAGGGGAACACATGCTGACATACAGTAATTTTATGTGGTAAGATGAGTATGTCTTAATTGTTTTAAATTATTAATGATGCTAATGTTTTTGTGCAACCTGATGTTTTTACTCTCACCAGTGCAAGGTGTGTATGTGAATGTGTGTGCCGGGTGTGTTGATTTTTACTGGTAATTAGCACGAGTCAGTGGAGCTGAATATAAAGGAATGGCTATGGCAGGGAAAATAAATATAATAATGATAATTCTTTACATTTATATAGTGCTTTCATCACCACTCAAAGTGTTTTACATAGTGAGTGGAGTGCCACTCATGTGTAGCATCCACCTTGATGATGTGACAGCAGGCATTTTTGTGGCAGTACACTTATCACACATTAGCTGTTAGGTGGTGAATGGGTGAGAGATAGTTGGCCAATCAGAGACAATGACTAGGCTGAGGAGGGCAATTTAGCCAGGACATCCTGATACACCCTACTCTTTACGAAGGATATCTTTTGTGACCACAGAGTCAAGACCTCGGTTGTATACCTCATCTGAAGGATTGCACCATTTTTACAACACAGTGTCCCTGTCACTGCACTGGGGCATTGGGATCCACAGTCAGAACACAGGGTAAGTGTCCCTTGCTGGCCTTGCCAACACCAATCCAAGCTTTTCCTGGTTGGTCTCCCTTCTAAGTACTGGCCGGGCCTGAACATGCTTAGCTTCAGGTGGATGACCTAATGTGATGTTCATGTGGTATGGCTGCCGGATATTGTCTTTTGGAATGTGGTAGAGATACAAGAGAAGGAGTGATTGTTTATCCAAGAGTTATCTAGAGAGAGAATAGGAAGAGTATCTTCAGCCAGCATGCAAGCAAGGCAGTGTAGAGGTTTGGTGATGGAACATTAATCTCCAAAGCAGTAATGGAGAGAGAGCACTGTTGTGTAGAGAAGGTGGGAGGACCAAGATGTGGTGGGATCCAGCAAGAGGGCAGGGCACCCGGAGAACTGCAGCAACTGCTGGTGATGCAGTTTGTGTCTGTGTGGTGGACCAGGATGTGGCAGGATGCAACACTGAAGTCCCCACGAGTCCCGGTGAGTATCTAGAGAGAGAAATAGGAAGGGTTATCACTTGATCTGTGGGACGATTTTAACTTTATTTATCAAATCTATTTATGTAATTGCACCACAGGACATATTTTTTTTCAAACTCATCAAGTATAAGCCCACATTTTCCCCTAACACTGCCACATGAGACTGTGTGTTTTTCAGTGGTCAAAAATGCCACTTCAGTGTTTGATGGAAGGATAAAAAGAGTAAAAAAACGTGTTTTCATATTTATTGTAGACTTCGAATCAATGCTTTAGAGCAAGCTGAGTGCCCTGTCTTTTTCTGAATGCTTTCATAGATTGAACTTGGGGTGACACAATCAAAGCTCCTGAAGAGGATTCAAGAAAAACAGGAGGAACTGCACCAGATCCGACATAATATTGATCTTCTCAAGGTAAGCCTTAAAGAGGTGAGTTTAATTGTGGGAAAAAAATGATTGCTTAAATCTTTTTTTGTAATCAATTATTTCAAGAAATGAATCAAACTTAGGAAAAAATATTGAAAAACAAGAACTTCCCATTTATTTCTCAATACTTACATATTTTTGTGCGGCAGACTGACTTCCCAGTTGGTCTTTACTTTGAATTCAATGCTTCATGGATAGGCCTCACCCCATAAACCTGAAATAGTTGAGGTGATCTAAAAAATGAACAGCTAAAGACCACAAATGTGTCATTTTTGACAGTTTTCTTTGAATAATTTCAGTAAAATGCATTAGGTCCCCTCTAACTTAAAAAGATTATTTTCGACACACTGGACAGCTTTTTATATTCTCCAATGTGGCAAATTTATTTAATAAGGATGTTCGAGAAACTTTTACCCTTCTGCGGTGGAAAATTTAGAAGACATACTCAATATAAATGAAATCCAGTTGGCCTCATTGGGCGTCACTGAGATGGTTTAGGCTGGCCCAAAACTTGCTGTAGTGTGTCAAGCATGAGCATCTGAAGATCTCCTTCCAGGCTCTCATAAGGTATGCAATAACCTGCCAGAACAAGAGGGGGCGCAAAAGCTAACCATATCATCTCTTTTCTCTTCCAAAACTCTGAGAAGCCACCCAAGGAAGGTACTCCAGTCATGCCCCCACTCAATTAAGACAAATCCGAGGGCTCCCAGAAGATGGTGTCTTTGTTGATGGAAGTACATCCTATATGAACAAGACCCATTTCAGAGAGCTGAATATTTTGAGAAGTCATTTAGGCTAAAGGGGCACTTGTTATGCCTGTTTTATGTTACGCCACCATGTGTCCACTTTTGTTTAGTTTTTTGGATACTTGCAGTAAACAGGGTGGCCCGGTTGGCACCCCAGATTTTCTTTGGTACTTATTTGCCTTCCACAATTGCCTAATAATTTTACAAAGACAGTAGGGAGCTACTTCAACCACTACCAACTTGAAAGAACGAGCATAGGGAAAATGGCTAATAAAATACCTAATAAAATCAACCATTTCTTCACAAAAGTTTTTTGAGGTGCCACTAAGCCTGCATTTCCTTGTTGATTCCATCTTATTTTTTTTAATCTATGAAATAAACAGGAAAGGATGAGCACAGGGAGAACACAGAAGACCAAAATCTCAACAAAGTAGCCATGTCTATTTTAATAGGCTTTATTGAGCTGTCGGGAGATGTCTCCAAACTTGTAGTACCTGGCTTTCTTAATCTATCAATGCATAATACAAGAAGGGATGAGCATAGAAAAAATAAAGAAGATGAAATGATACCCTGTGAGCTTCATTAGGTGGATTCACTGTGCTGTTTTGTCATCCTTGCCGATTCTTACCTTGTTACAAAACCAAATTACTGCTTTTTGCTTTTGTTGTATGAACATTCCCCTCTTTGGCATCATTTCCTTTGCATGTGTCTAACGTTTATGGAAATTTTTTTGTTTATTTACTTTCAAATCCCCTCTTGGGTTCTCCCCATATTTGCATGGATTTCCTCTGGGTGCTTCAGTTTCCTCCCACAGACAAAAGAGATGCAGGGCAATGCTAAACTGGTCATAGAGTGTGTGTGTGTGTGTGTGGTCTGTTCACCTTACTATGAACGGACCCCTGTCTAGCTGTTGTTCTTGCCTTGTATTTGTGACTAATGGATAGGCTCCAGCTTTTCCGCGCTCCTGCCATGGACAAGTTGGGAAGATGGGTGGATTGATCTCTTCTTGGTGTTGACATTTTTCTTATAATCTTTAGATGCAGTTTCTGGTTGCATCACATCGTCTCATATCTTATATCATGGCAGACATGTATTTAAAATTAGGCAGTGTCCATAGCCTGGTGTACTTTCCCTTTCTTTAGATATCACTCTCCCTTTACCCTTCTAAGAAGCATAAGATGTTATTGCAGTGAAACCCCACCTATAAAGTGCAGAATGGACAAAGAGCAGGTATAATGTCACTCCCCCCATTCATTCCCCCATTTTTTGAATCAACGTTTTGGAAATCAGAATCAGTTGTAGGAGCAAAGCAGTAATTAACATCAGATGAGGAGCCAGCACATAGCGAGGCAGACCCACACTCAGACTCATTACAGTCAACCATTGATTTTGGGATGTGGGTGCAAAGCAGGACTATCCAGTGAAAGTGAGAGTACTAGAAGAACATAAAAAATCCGTACAAAGAGTGACTATTCCAGGATTTGAACCCAACCTTCTGCAGTACAAAAGTAAAATTGTGTGCAGTCTCAGCTTCTAATCAACATTTCACTCAATGTGGTGGTTTGTTTCATCAGAGCTCAGCAGAGAGAGAAACCCAAGAAAGTAGAAAGATCTTTACCAGCCTGGTTTGCATCATTGAAGATGCTCAGAAGAAAGTGATAGAGCTGATAAGACAGCAAGAGACCAGAGAAATGGAGAAAGCAGAAAGAGCGATGAGCCAGCTGGAGAAGGAGATCGAGGAGCTGAAAAAGAAAAACGCTGAGCTGACGGAGCTGTCAAAGACTGTCGACCACATCCACTTTCTCCAGGTGAGAGCGTTGCTTCTGAAGAAATCAAAGGCTTTTTTGACTTATTTTGATTTCAAATGACTTGTCCACCTACAGGTCTTTCCAACGTTATACATTCCTCCAGAGAAGCACCTTCTCAACAACAGTGCTGTCAATATGGATTTCCCATCCAAAGATCTGAGAAAGGAACTATCCCGCCTCAAAGAACACCTGGAGGAGATCAGCAAACTGGGATTTGTGAGGAGAATCGATAGGGGTAGGAATACTTAGGTCATGTTTATAATGTGATGTACGAGAGGTCCTGAAGTGGATGGATGCAGTATCTCACCATTGTCCTCATTTTTTGTTTTTAACATACCTCTTTTTTGTGTCTTTATTCAGTCAGAGCACCTCCAGCACCAAATATACGAGAGGACTTCTTACCATGTAAGGCCACTTCTTTTCTTATTAGACAGACACAAGTTAGGAGCAGATGTTAAATTTTTTAATGATTCTGTAAGGTTTATTCTGGCATGACAGGTGCACTCTGGGTAAAGTTCTATACCAAGGACAGTATGCATGGTGTTCTGCCCAGGCACATTTGTGGACCTAGTTAACTGTTTGAAAACTGGAGCATTTTAAATGTTTGCTGATTTAAATCATCAAATATATGTTCTTGTTTATTAAATATTTTGGTAATATAGAGTCCATCCTTAACAGTGATGACAGAATGTAATAACATGTATTATTAACATACTGTAAATTCTCGCATTTAAGTTCTCCCGCAGATAAGTCGGGGTTTGATTTTACCATATAATTTCCGGTATTTTATAATGTCGGTCGTATAAGTCAAATGCGGAAAACTCAGCCTTTGTTTTCTATGTATTGTGCCTACGTGACCACATGGTAATACCCGAACTATTCTGAAACGACGTTTGCACTGTTTTGTGTTTTTTGTATCTCACACCCTCATACACCTTTATCGTAAGAGCAATAGGTAACTGTGCTGATGCAACAAAATTCAATGTGTCTGAGAAACTGATGCGAGATTGGAGGAAGCAAAAAGGTGTAAAAAAAAAATTAAGTGTCGTATTTTTGAACGGGCATATAAGTCAGGGTCTGATTTTATGATCGATTTTTCAGGTTTCAAGACTCGACTTATACACGAGTATATACAGTATGTAAAAAACATCTTTATTTTTTGGTTCATTATTTAGGTCAAAAAGAAATCGAAATGCCAAAATGAAAAGCAATCAATATGTGAAATAAACCCAAATGGTGAACCTCACACACCCCATCCCATGTCCCATACTGTACCACCAGGAAACACAAACAGTGTCACCACACAACACCACCACACTCGATCAAAGGAGAGACTGCATCACACAAAAGACTTCGCTTTGGGAAACAGCAGAATACCAGTTGTGAACAGGGTTGCAGGATGCTCCATTTGTTTGTGATGCAGGTCACTCCAGAAGGATCAGGTTGGAAAGGGCAGACAACCAGTTCTTCAGCTTTATTAGATCAGGGCTCCTCCTAGACTACAGCAGTGTTTTTTGAACTATGAGAAGCAACCCCAGATGGGTTGTCACACTTTCTGTTCCGGCAGGCCATATTCAGCCCATCGTGCTGCCACAAATCTGTTCAAGAGCCGCCTTCCATCTCTACATGCCATTCACTGGGGACATGTCAATATGTCATGATAGCCCTTGTAGAACTCCGGTGTTGGTGATAGGATTGTATGCTAAATGTAGTTTCAACAGCTATGGAAAACTGGTCGGTGCTTCATCTCGTGTTCATAATTACAGAACAAAGGGGGACAAAGAAGTTTTGCATTAAGTTTATTGTGCTTCTTGCAATGCAATTTTAATGTATTTGTGGATTGACAAATCTCAGTCTACTGTGTGTGTGAAGAGGGGATTTGTTGGACCACTGAGAACTGTAATAACACCAGAAAATATCATAAGAGTGAAATGGGCTGTAGAGTGGAGCCCTCAACAATACAGCACAATGTCAATTGTTAAGATTAAACATTTCAAACTAGATTGTTTGCTGGATTATTTATCAAAATTTATCCTGTGACACAGCTTTTTATGTACAGTAGTTTTTTGAATTGTTAAGTTAAAACTGGGATGTTGAGCTATTTGCAGACTCCTTCAGAAAAATGTATTATGAACGGTGGAGCTCCTTTGAAAAACGTTATCTACAAAGTCAACAATTGGAATCAATTTTTTACCATGCCATTCCTTATGTTGTGCCTCGAGTCAAGTGACTTAGTTAAGGGGCCAGTCCTCCTATCCTCTCAAAAATTAACACAGCCGCACTCATTATGAAGAATTTGTATTTGCCAGATTTACTAAAACTTAACACTAAGAATTTACACTGGCAGTGATTTACCTCAGAAATCTTTTACTTGTTTGGAATGATAATTATTGCTTTATTAAGCAATGGGTTTGCGTTCCACTTTTCTTTTTTAGTACTATAAATGTGAGAATTATGCAAAATGGAAGACAAATATTCACTGTTTTTAATGACATGGCACTTGTCATTTGTTACCTCTCGTTAGGCTCCCACTTTTATAGCAACAGCAGCATGATTAGCGTTGCATAGCAGCAGACAGGAAGGGCCGGTGTGAAATCCAGGCAAAAAGGAAGACTTATGGCAGAGCGCTGGACAACGGTGAACTTAATGAACAAGTCCTCATGGTCCTCACCCTTAACTGAATAAAACTGACCTAGCTTTTCTGGCTTGGGGACTCATTTGCAATCACCTGTTAGCCATGATGTCTACTGCCCCACCTTGCTGGACCTCTTTGGCCTAACTCGCTCTCTTTTTTGACCTAAACCGAATTGATTCCTGTGCACTGCCAGTGTGGGTTCACTCTTTTAATTATAATAATAACTTGGCTGCTGCACCCCTGCTCGCTTCGCTCTCCCACACCCGGGTTTGGTTAACTGGATATACAATTTAAAGAGATTGTGATTTTCATTTCATTCATTTTCATTAATTTTTTATTTCTTGATATTTACCATATTTGCCACTTCGCATCTCTGCCGCCCGCGTTGTGAAGAGGGAGGCTGAATGCACGCTAAAGAGATATGGTTGCTCCTCTGAAATCCCCTCTTAAACGGTGATACAATGGGAAACAAATACTTTTTTTATACCTCGTATTTGTTCAATCTGCTGCTTCCTTGCTTGCTGCTGCTGCCGAGGTACGTGTTCTGCTTGTCACGCTGCGTGATGATCATTTAAAAGCCTGTACAGCAGCTGTCCTTTTGTCTCACTGCCTTGTCTCACAGTGTCTCTGAGAAAATCACGTCCCATCTCCTTCGAAGATTATTTTTTTATAATAGGGAGATACATTTTATTTAATAGTTGCCTTTCATAACACTCAAGGTCACCTTACAATGAAATTAAACAACAGTAATCTCTCTCTATATATATATAAAATCCAACATCTGTCTGTCTGTCTGTATGGCTGTCTGCTTTTCACAAGAGAACTACTTAACGGATTTATATTGGGTTTTTTTGTATAATTTGCTTCAACATTCCGGTTGATTTTGTGATTTCTCTCATTGCGCTAAGTATCATAGTTTGGTTGGGCCGAAGGGAAGCGGAGGCGGGACCACAGGAGCTGGGCGGGGCCATCCTTATTCACTCACCAGCCTCCTTTCGAGTCCCTCTACCTTTTGCCACATGTTGGAGCGTACCTTGCCTCCGCTTAGCTAGCGATACCTGTTTGTTCAGCAGACATTATCATCAAGAGATTGTTAAAGGGTAATGTTCGAGGTGTTTGAGAGAGAAATCAGAGCTACGTGTGTTTTAGAGGGTAGCTGCTTATTGGCAAACATATCACAGCCATGTGTTTTTCTCCCCATGCGGGGGACGCTCTCCCGTCAGAGCTGAACACGATCAGTTACAGTGGCAACATTTGACGTTAGAGCGTACCTACCTTCCACTTGGCCAGAGATACCTTGCCAACTTTTTACATTTTTGGCAAAGAGATCACAGCTATATTCTCTCCCCTGATAGCAAAACCAAAAATATTGCATATCAAGAGGATCTCGGATATGAAAACTATTAATATAAATTCTCAATAATTATTGATTTTTAAAGTTTGTTCCTGTTTCACTACTACGCGGGCAGAGCCACTGGGGACAGCAGTAAGATATAAAAACAAAGAGGAGATGTAAGAGCCAGTCTTAGAAAGTTAATGCTTTAAGTTAAACTCATGTTAGTGTTTGTTTAATTTGAATAGAATATAATTCTCTTTCAAAGATATTAGAATATGGTATAGTTTTTTATTCCCTGTACGTCAATATACAATAGAGCCTTCCTGCTATAACGCTGGAGAACGTATTTTTTGTTGAGTTAGATCTTACACTTGTTTTTTTACTAATTTTTGGGTGGTGAATCCAGAAATGACCCCAGTTTTTTGCTATCACATCCAGTTTTTACGATACAGGGTACCCTCCATTTCTGTCAAAAAACATACAAATTTTACATACAATGAAAATATAATGAAATAATAACTTGAATGTACTGTTTATTTAAATTTCTTTTGTTCATACAAATGATTTAATTGTTACTCTATGACTTTTTTTTACAGTAAAACATTTGTAAATTAATCGGGTAAGCGGTTAAGGTAAAAATTTACGCTTATAGCTTTTCCCACAGTGTTCAGTGTTAGGACAATCCCGCCGAATACTCCAACAATAGTCAACCATCATATGTACATCCCATTTACCCTGATACCGTCCTTCCATGACCTTCAAATCTTGGTGGAATCGTTCACCTTGCTCATCACTGACTGCACCATGGTTTTCCGGGAAGTTAGAAAGATGGCTTTGCAGAAAATGCACCTTGATGCTCATATTGCAACCAAGCATTTAGTAGCTCTCCAAGAGTTTCTGGACAATTTCTGTGTAATAATTTGCTCATGTGTTTCCAAGAAAGTCCTTGACAATGGCTTTGAATGATAACCAAGCATTCTTTTCGACTTCTGACATTGTTCTGATGAAATGTTCATCTTTGATGAGCTGCCACATCTGTGGACCATCAAACACACCGGCCTTTATTTTTTCAAATGACAGGCTAGGAAATGCCAAAATGAGGTACTTGAAACAGCCTCCTTCAGTTGGCAAAGCTTTAACGAACTGCTTCATCAGACCCAGTTTCATGTGCAGAGGCGGGAATATAATATTCTTTCTATCAACAAGTGGCTCATGTAGAATGTTTGGATCACCTGGTTTTAGGGCAGATCTTGGAGGACAATTCTTTTCCACCCAATGCCTCTCACGAGTTCTGCTGTCCCACATGCACAGATAACGGTGATACTTGGTGTATCCGCGTTGCTGACCAAGAAGGAAGCTACCATTTTAAGGACAACACAGATAACCCAATTGTGTTGGTGATATTGCAGCAACTCAATGACTCTCTTTATGTCTGCATATTCTTCACAAAGAGAAATTGAATGGCCAATTGGGACTGACCCAAATATATTGTCATTGTGAAGGAGGTCACACTTTAAGCTCCACTTTGAGCTATCGATGAATAGTTGCCATTCAGTCGAGTTATAGATTGTAATTCCCAATTCCTCCATTAAACCAGGTATGTTATGGCAATACACAAAGCCACTGTCAGTTCTAAAATACTGCAGAAATGCAATTTCTCTGGTTCGAAAGTACGATACCTCATTCCTTTTTCAAGTAAGTTTTTCTCACATAGTTTTGATGCTAGGAGTTCTGAAGCCTTCTTCGATAGTCCCAAATCACGTCCCAAATCACTCAACTCACGCTGATCAAATCCCTTACGAACAGAGTCCTCTTCAATTTCAAACTCTTCACCATTGTTGTCACTTAGTTCATCACCACAATCATGTTCTTCAAGAGAAGGTAGTGTAACGAAAACCGGCACTGGGATTTCATCTGAATGAGCCACTGGGCGGATAGCCGATGGTAGATTAGGATACTCTGGTTAACACTTCTTGTTATGCGGTGTGTTAACTGAGTCAGGTCCCATAGCTAGCAGGGACTGAAAGACCCATTTACAGAATGAAACTGAGATAGCCATACAGTTTTCTGAACGTTCAACTGTATTAGCAAACTTAAAGAAATGAAACAACATTTATAAGCTTTAAACAGAACTTTTCTTAAACAATAACTTTTCTTTTCTTTGCTATATCAGTGTTTTCTCTATTTTTTGTGTGAACTATTTTACTTTGAATTTTTACTAAAGTTTTTAAACAAAGATATTTTTGTCTGTGGAATCATTTCAAGACATCAAGCTATTGCTGAATCTCATTTGCAAACTAGAGCTGCTGAACTTTGATAATTTTTGGTAAACGCAGCTACAAGGACGATGAAATCAAATAGCAATAAGACACAGAGGTAGTAGCAAACATCAAAGATAGCAGGCGGTAACAGTGATAAACTCATAACTGGTATGCCAGTTTGTTTTTGGACTTTGCTGAACTTTATTCCTGTTCTGTGCCAACCCTGGTGTCACTTGCATTTACACTTCGCAAGTTAGCAATTGTATATAAAAACTAAAGTGTGTTAAAGGTGTGTTTTATCTCTGTCTTCACTTACTTTTTTTCGTCAGATTCCTGTCAACTCACCCTGGATGGCAAAACAGCAAACAAAGTATTGGCAGTGTCGGAAGAGAAGAGCATGGTAACATGGAGGAAATATCCCCCCCGTCGCAGTCATGGGCGTAAAAAGCCATCTATAGTTAAGCATCAGATTATGTGCGGAGAGAGATTGGCCGGCACTCGCTGTTACTGGGAGGTGGAGTGGAGTGGAGAAGTTGACATAGGAGTTGTATATAAAGGAGTCGCCACCAAAGCAAAGCCCCATTTTGGAGATGATGACAGGTCTTGGTGTTTAAATTGTTCTTCTCGATTGTATTCCTGTTTTTCTGCACGGCATAACAATGTGGAGACAATAATAACTGCCGACCGCTGTCCCAAAATAGGGGTGTATCTGGATTATGCAGCTGGGTATCTTTCATTTTATAGCGTCAGTAACACAATGTCCCTTCTGCACCAGTTTAAGGCCACTTTCCCCAAGCCACTCTGCCCAGTGTTTGCCCTTTTGTATGGATCAGCTGTAAATATTTGCCAGTTGAAGTAGCTTGATAGTCTTCGCCAGTAAAAATAAATTAGGTTGTTACAGATGTCTTGGAGATGTCTTTAAATGGAAAGCTGAGAATTACACATTGCTTAAATGGCAGGCACTCGCTAACAGGCTTAATGGAGAACTCTGCAAAATTCCAGGATAAAGAAAATGTGCTCTGCTATACTCGCGCGTAATGGGAGATGTTGTTTGATGGCAATTGGATGTGTATGTATTGTATTTCAGAGCTGTATAATGGCGTCAAGCAGCAATCGTGTCTTTCTGGAAATCACTTTAGCTTTATCTAATAATAATAATAATTCTTTGCATTTATATAGCGCTTTTCTCACTACTCAAAGTGCTCAGCAATTGCAGGTTAAGGGCCCAACAGAGCAGAGTCACTATTGGCATTTACGGGATTCGAACCGGCAACCTTCCACCAGCCAGCCTGAAGGTAACAAATTTAACTTAATGTGAGGAAGTGGAGAATGCCCTGAAAGTACATTTCACAAGCTAGATAAACAAAGCTGGAACAGCTACTGTATATATTGAAAAAGGACCTTATTTTATACCAGAAAAAGTAAGAAATACTAAAGTGCGCCTGAAAGTTTTTAGCAGTAGTGTTTTCTGCATTGCGGCCCACTGGGGCAAAGCCCCACTAGATGTTGTTTAAAATGAGTAATAAGTCTCCCTCAGTAACTTAAATTATTATTAAATGTGTAACATAACCTTAGCCTTTCTTTGTTTTTCTACGCAATTTTTTTCCAATTCTCAGTCATCTGTGGAATGCAATTTCTTACCTAGAAAGATATTGTTTTTTGTAAAAAGTGAAAGTGTCTATGTGCCAGGCACAACGTGCCAAATTCCAGCTGAGCGGCCAGGCCCTCTCTATTGTTCTCAGTTTATCCTCAGGCCTACATCTGCAAATGCAGCCTGAACTGTCACCGATGCACACATGAAAAAAAAGGTCAATAAAATGTTAATGAAGGATTGAAAAACAAGTAGGGCGGCCGTGCAGCTCATGCGTACAGGTGCCGTTCTCATCCCTACCACATTCGCCGTCACTTCTCCTACCTCTTCATATCTTAAATCTTGAGGCAGATTGAAAAATGAAGGAAAACGTACTAAGTAATTACAACGCAAACACTGACTTAATCAGTTTTAATGTGAAAAGATCCCGACGAAAGATGAGAAGAAGCGGGCCGCTAGAGTGGAGAAGAGAAAAGCTGCTCAGGAAGCAGCAAGTGCATCATCCTCTGAGCAAATGAATGCTTAACGTACAGAGAAAGAGGATGAAAACTAGGAATGCTCAAGTCAAGTGTATTCACTCACGTTATCATGCAGGGCGCCGTTACCGGTTATTAAATAATGTATTTCTAAAGAGAGAAAGCCAAGTTGCTTCATCCCATCCACAATCTTCAACTATACAGAAGTTTATTCCCGCTATTCAAAAGCATTTTATATTGTGCTGTTTCATAAAGGTATTACATTATTTTGCAATAATCATTGAGTTATTTCTCAAAAAACACTTTATTGCATTATTTCACAAGAGTACTGCATTATTTTACAATAATTATTGCATTGCATTGTTTTGCTTAAGAATTGCCTTATTTCACAATAATTATTTTGTTATTTCGCAAAACTATTGCATTATTTCACAAAGCTGTTCCTGCTTGCTGCTGGGATCATTGTGCTTGCCTGTGCTTTGGTCATCATTGTGTGCAATCAAGTGACAACAACTGAACAGATGTTATAAATAAAATAGCAAAACAATAACAACTTGTTCTTTTTCTCTTTTTTTGTCCAAAATATCTTTCTCTATGGGAAAGTCAACCCTTCCAAACTGTACTAACCACTAGAGAGCATCCTTAGGATAAGGGGGAACTATTCCCCCCAGCTAGAAGGAGCACCACAAAGTTAATAATTTCGTCATATAATTGAATTGCTGTCACATTATTATTATAGTAATCTGCAAAGACTGAATATTCCTTTTTTAATTTCTCTCTTTCTTTTTTCGTCTTCAATTGTGACTGAATGCAAATCCAGAAGAAATGAAAATCAGTTTCGAAGGTCTTGATGACGAACAGTGCGGTCTTCAATTTCCATGTTCAGTCGGTTCATAATCTCTTGTGATAAACCAGCCTGGCCACAAACAGACAGACGGTGAATGTCCCATAATCACACATGTTTTATTTTCAGTCCAGCACACAACACAGTGCCCATGCACCAAACACCTTTATCTCGATCCGTGTCTCTCCCTTATGGACTTCTCCGGCCACCTTTCCTTCACTCCTCCTGAGTGTTGCCTTCTTCCTCCCGACTCTGACTCTCTTGCTTGAGGGACGCGGCCTCTTTTATAACCTTCTGGATGTGCTCCAGGTGCTCTGATGACCTTCCGGCGACACTTCCTGTTGTGACGGAAGTGCCACATGAGCACCCAGAAGCACTCTGTGTGTCCCTGGAATTCCTTCTGCCAGCACTTCCGGGTGTGTCAGAAGTGCTGGCATCCAGGGCGCCGCAATCCTCCAGGCGCCCCCCCCTGTGGTTGGCACAGGCCCCAATAGGGTTGAGCTTCTATGCTCAGTTCCCATGGCCCCCATACAGACCAAGGCGGCTGCCCTCTCATGGTCCAGGGTAGGTATAGTCCCTCTCCTGGTCCTTCCAAGCATCCTGGCTGGGCACTAGCCCACAGCCGTCTGCCACACACCCGGGGTTCTAGCACTTAGAAGTCATAGTGTTTCACTGAGAATTAGCTATAGTAATTTAAAAATGTTCATATTAAATTAAAATTATGTTCGAAACAGGGCTCTCCTAGAGAGCAACACTCTTTGGATTGGATGCCCCCCCCCCACCAAATATGAGCCATCGCCCCGTCTGCCTTCCCCCTCTGCACGCCACTGCAATTGGTATATTTGTTAAAAGAAGGCTTTGTAACTCATGTTACATCAGTGTGTGAAATTTCTTGAAGTAAAGATTCAGTAACTTCTTCTGCTTTAGCATCTTCGCAGCTTTGTAGGATTGTCTCGAGGACATCAGCGAAAATTAAGGGGAAGTACATCTAGGACTGAACCCAGGAAGCACTTCATTATGTAAAGAGTTGTGGGCCTTTGGAACAGACTAGCAAGACATGGAGTTGAGGAGCAGAAACCTTGACAAACTTTTAGAAAAATCTGGATCTATTAGCTAAACAAAACGGGTGACAAATAGACTGAATAGTCTCCTCTCCTTTGTCAAGTTTCTTATGTTCCTGTGTTCTTTCCTACAATCAATTAATACAATAGTTTCATTTTCATTTCTGGAGAAATCCATAACTTCAAATACACCCTTCTGGGTTTGGATGGCCCTAATGCAGGGCAGCTGGTGCTCTAGCTTTATCCAAGTCCTATGATAGGCTGAAAGTTTTCATTTCGCAAGAAGTACCAAATCACATTTAGGTCAGATTGCTAACCACTGACTCATGGTTCTGCCCTGTTAAAATGTTTTAGAGTTCTTTTCAAATTCACTAGTCCTATTTTTTCTACACACCCCATTATGCCTTACACCCATGCTCTGGGCAACATGACTCTGAACTGAATTAAATGGGTAAGACTCTTATTTGCTGGAGTCCTTCTACCTATTTCTGGTCTACATCTATAATTTGGTAAATTGTAAATTTAAAATGTACTTTAATGGACTGGAGACTCACCCAGCTGTCAACCAATGCCAAGCATGTTCTTGAGACTCTTTTAAATATGGAAAGGAAGGTCCAGGAAGAAAGCAGACCAGACATGGAGTCCACTGTTTCTTACTGTTGTGAGAATAAATTATATATTGATGACTAGACAAACTGAGGGGCACCTGAATGGTCAAGCTGTGTGGTTCAGTGGATCTCTCATGGATTAAAGCAGATCTTCCTCTTATTTGAGGAGGTTTGACTTTGACAACTCTACTTTTCCTACCCCATCCCATAGATATGTGTTTAGTTAAGCGAAAATTACAAATTAGTGATGTGTGGAAACCACAGATGGAGTGGCACCCTCTGTAAGGTTTGTTCCTGCTTTGTGCCCATTGTCTTCCCATGACCATAAGATGGATTAACTTGGTTGGAGACAGTTATGTTACACTTGACCAGCAGTTAAGCAGCAGTTAAACTATTGATAATGTACGTTTTTTATAAAAAGTAAGTCCATATAAGCCAGAAATGAATTAAGTGGGTTAGAATATGGAATTAAAAAATCCCATATCCTAAAATATCAGTGAGAGGAATTTCAGGGTTTATTCTACTTGTGTGGTGCCTGTTTATCCTGCGTACCCGACAGAAGCTGCAACCAATAGCAATTGAAATCACTCCTACTCGTCACTCATTGCGTTTATTAAAATTAAGGCACCTCTGGATTGGATGAAAAAGTTGAACAACACCCTGACAGAACATTCCAGAAAAACAAATTCTACCTAATAAAATGCATTCACAAGCTGACCAGGAAACGGATAAACTTATCCTGAGAAGGAGGATCAACCTAAAATTTTAACCTTTGATTTGTAGCTTAACCTTAACGATAAATAAAACAAAGTTAGAAATTTGGTAATTGCTGAAGACTGCTTGCTACATAAATACCAAATGCCAAAATGTAAGTCGCTGCCAAAGAAACACTCTTTGTTTGACTCGTTTTTCTTCTTTTCTTTTCTTGCTCTTCTTTGGTCTGTGCTTTAATGATGTAATCCTCATTTTTATGGATGCTTAATTTAGTGCTTCAGAAGTGTAACTTAGTAATATTTAATATGATTTCCTATAATTACTGCATAGAGTTTTTGACTTAAAAAAATCTTCTGAAGAACAAAGATAAAGAAAGTAACAAATAATTGTTCAGTAAAAGAAACGCATGGATTAACATACAAAAAACACATTTGAATGTCATATTTTTTCCAGTTGTTTGTAACACAAACTGTCAATATATCGTAGCACACTGGGCAACGTATCAATGTTAGAAATAAAACCTTTATGGAATGTATGACTCATCCTTTTAAAATCTTAGTTAGTTTACTACAAGAATAAAGTTATTATTAATAGGTTTCATGTAAAGAGCCATGCATGGAATTTCTCAGTTTTAATATTTGTGGTTCATTAAAGCATTTTTAGTGGTCCTTCCTCTTAGTGTATTCTATAGACAGGAGAGTAGATTGAAAACATGTCTTTAATTCTGAGTTTTATGTTTGGCAACAGCAAATTCAACAATGGAGAAATGTCTCTTGCAACTGGTTGAAGTAACCAAGAGCAAGAAAGAGGGAGATGAGCAGTTTCATCAAAGATTTTTTGGAATGACTGAAAGGAACAACAGCCTGCTGGCTGAAATTAATAAGAACCAGCAAGAGGGAACCCATCAGCTTCATCAAGTGAATCTTGGAATAGATGAAATAAAGAAGAAACAGCAAGAGGAAACACTTCAGCGTCAGCAACAGTATATAGAAATGAAAGCTGAGCAAAAAGAGATTTTAAATGTCCTACACCACCTACAGCGTGAAAGAAGACCACAGGTCACAAATGAAGAGGTTCCCAGCGTCAGCACGAAACCTGTGGAAGATTCCAGTGCTTCAGGTTTGTTTATCAAAATGGAGATAGCAGACTTGATCCACACCTCATATTGCATAACATGAAATCATTGGCCAGCCCAGTAAGAGACACACATACTCACAAACACACTGAGGACTATTCTATACAGGGGGTGCCAATACCCACCACAGGCTTTTTTGACCAAACTCTTCATTACAACTCAACTCAATACACAATACTCTTCATTGTACAGAACATGATGTTCATGACAAAAGTAAACTCTTTAGATTTTAATATGGTGCAGATTGATAACACAAATTCAGGGTCAACCAATCTTAAATTGAAAACTAGTATATCATTTGAGTTGTTTAGGCTTACCCTGTATTATCCTTCTTTGTTTCCTGTTCCACAACAAGAAAGAAACAAAATGAACAAAGTTCATAGTAATACTTTTTCAATGCACAACTAGGGTATGAAAATCCAAAAAAACAAACCAAAGAAACAAGTGTTCAAAAGCTGTACCTCATTCAGCAACATATCGGTCCTCAAAATTTTCTGGTGTCATGTAATTTTAATGTTATATATAACTGACACACAGGCTACTGTGCACACATTATGTTTTTGGGATGCTCCTCATATTTGAACTACTAGTCCTTATTGTTTTTTAAAGCTTGTTCTACTCTATAGTTGTTAAATTAACCAAAGGACTTCAGCACGTCAGTTGTGGTTGTTAACGGCATAAAATGAATGAATGTATGGAAGATAAATAGCGGGCGGCACGGTGGCGCAGTGGTAGCGCTGCTGTCGCACAGTTAGGAGAGCTGGGTTCGCTTCCCGGGTCCTCCCTGCATGGAGTTTGCATGTTCTCCCCGCGTCTGCGTGGGTTTCCTCCCACAGTCCAAAGACATGCAGGTTAGGTGGATTGGCAATTCTAAATTGGCCCTAGTATGTGCTTGGTGTGTTTGTGTGTGTCCTGCGGTGGGCTGGCACCCTGCCCAGGATTGGTTCCTGCCTTGTGCCCTGGGATTGGCTCCAGCAGACCCCTGTGTTCAGATTCAGCGGGTTGGAAAATGGATGAAAGATAAATATTTTATCTTTTACTGTAACTCAATTGTTGACTTTAGATAGAGCAGGGGTGGGCAAAGTCATTCCTGGAGGGCCGCAGTGGCTGCAGGTTTTTGTTCCAACCCAATTGCTTAATAAAAAGCACTTATTGCTCTAGAAACATCTTCTGCTTCATTTTAGTTGTCTCCCTCATTAAGATTTTGAACCCTTATTGCTTATTTAAGTCTTAAACAGCTGCATTCTCGGTTTTTAATTGCTCCTTATTAGCAATAAGATGCAAATGACAAAAGAAACCAGCAGTTATCCATTTTGCTTGTTACCCTTTACACCTGTGTGTATTTATCGTGCACTATTTGGTTTAATTAAATACTTGGAGGAAAGAGAAAAGAAAAAAAGTGAAGGACTGAGAATTACCCATCCATTTTACACTTCAAAGTATTTGGATGATATCCTTAGACTGGAAAAAAATCTAGGATACGAGAATGACTTGACATAGCAGAGTTAAAGCACTAACAAGCCATGAAATGTAATTATTGGCAAGGATTGTTTTCTAATTAAGCAACTGGGTTGGAACAAAAACCCACGGCCACTGCGGCCCTCCAGGAGTGACTTTGCCCACCCCTGCTTTAGATCATTGTCTTTCCAGCCATCTTCTCTTTACAGTTTTCACAGCATTAACATTTTAAGTAATAAACAGGTGTTGGACTTCCACATCCATTGAGCCATTTATTCTCTATGTTGAGTTTGGTGTCACTTGCTGTGTAAGGGGCTTTTGCTTTGTAGCGCATATCATTTGAACAGCATGCTTTGCTGCTTACTGGCTAATTGCATGCATACTTTGTATGTGTGGTTTGATGAATTTGCTAAATATGTGTCTTTATATTTTGCAGGTAATTATATTCCAGAAGAGAACACAGAAAATGACAAAATGGAGAAAACAGGTACAAAACTCATGCTTCATCATTCCTCATGAGCTCTATAGCTTCATGCAGTCTTTCTGAGCTCAGATGGCAAAGCTAACAATGTATTAAAAAAATGACGTATATTCAATAACACAGGTCATCCACTTCTTCCTAAACATACAGATATGTCCTCCTTTTTGTTTTCAGTGTTAGGTTAAACAAAAGCTTTCAATCCACCATCTCTGAAATATCCATATACAGTATTAGAGGACCAAAAATAAAAGGTAACCCCAATAAAACTCAGCATCTTGCAAAACTACTCATACTCGATAGTCAGAAGATGCCAGACAAAAAAAAAACCTTAAGTAATTTCCAAGCATTTGTAAGTAATTCTTATAAACACAATAAAATAATTTTAAATTTCAAATTGTGTGGTTCCCCAAGTTTAAATGTGGCACATAAAATGTGCACAGGTGGACTGCAGAGCAATATTAAACAACTGTTACATTTGCTTTTACAGCTGTTACTTTTATTTGTATCGTGTTTTTTACGTGACCTTCTGTTATGCTGTTACGTAGAATATACAGAATAAATGTCTTGTTCTAATACTAACACTCATGGCCTGTGCTAGTTTGAAATTTATGCCAACAGATATTGGGCTAGCGGCCAAAGAATTGACATACATCCTATTGGGTTATCAGTTCAGCCCTGCTGCTGACTAACTATATCAGGGGTCACTAAGTCCGGTCCTGGAGGGCCACCGTGGCTGCAGGTTTTCATTCTAACCCCTTTTTTAATGAGTGCCCTGTTTGTGCAGAAACTTTTAAGAGTCCTGTTTGTACGATTCTCCCTATCAACTGGAATGATCTCTGCACAAATTCCAGTATGATTAGTAAAGAAAAGCTATACTCCTACCAAGATTATTATAGTTTTGCCTTTTTATATTTGGTTTTTTTTTCTATATTTTTACTGACCTTACCTGGAAATTCAGTTTACTTTTAGTTTTCCTTCATCGCATATTTTTAGTTTTAGTTTAGTTTTTTATTTCACAAAGACATTTCTATTTTATTTTTATATCTCTTAGTTTCAGTTTTAGTTTTAGTAATTATGGTCTGGTTAAAGAGCTACTATAGAGTTTAGTTTTGTGTCACAATCAGATAGAACTGTACACTTAACGGGTCTGGATACAAATTTAATGTTAGTGGATGTCTACTACACTACAAGGTTTACTATCTGGTTTAGTTTTTGTCTAACAAAAACAAGCATAATCAAAACCAGATACTGAATATGAACAATGTTACACAATTTTTAAAATATTTTCTATGTCATTTGTGCTGAAAAAATCTGCGCTGACTGTTGGCACTTTTTATCTTTTCCTTTTATTGCCCAGAATGGGCCAATTTGTAATGAACTTTAAGGTTTGAGGGTTTTTTATTCAAAATATCTACAGCACACAACATATCGCTTTTTATTTCACATACTTTGCGTATTCAACTCGCTCTGTCACTGTAAATGCTGTGTGAACACCCACCCTCCGTCACTATCTGTCGTTCACTGGCACTATATGAAGTGGGTGGCTCGTGGTGGATGACTTTCTGTTTTAGAGTTAAAACTTGCAAGGGTTAAAGACAAAACAAAAACTAAAAATATTTTTAGTAAATTATTATTTTATTTCAGTTAGTCTTTCCAGCTTTCCTCCGGGCGCTCTGGTTTCCTCCCACAGTCCAAAGACATGCAGGTTCAGTGGATTGATGATTCTAAATTTTCCATAGTGTGTGCTTGGTGTGTTTGTGTGTGTCCTGCGGTGGGTTGGCACCCTGCCCGGGATTGGTTCCTGCCTTGTGCCCTGTGTTGGCTGGGATTGGCTCCAGCAGACCCCTGTGACCCTGTGTTCGGATTCAGCGGGTTGGAAAATGGATGGATGGATGGATAGTCTTTCCAGCTACTTTAATAGTTTCGTTTAGTTTTAGTTTTTCATTTCAGTTTTATTAATTACTAGCAAAATACCCGCGCTTCGCAGCGGAGAAGTAGTGTGTTAAAGAGGTTATGAAAAAAAAAAAGGAAACATTTTAAAAATAACGTAACATGATTGTCAATGTAATTGTGTTGTCATTGTTATGAGTGTTGCTGTCTTTTATATATATAATATACACACACACACACACATAAACATATATATACATATTCATATATATATACATATCTACATATACACATATCTACATATACATACGTATATACACATATACACATCCACATAAACATATATATACATATACAAATTTACATATCTACATATATATATATATAGACATACATATATACATACATACATTCACATATATATATATATATATATATATATATATATATATATATATAATATAAATATACTGTATATATACATATGTACTTATTGGCTCCTGTATTTAGGATATAGCAGGTTGGATAATGGACGGATGGACATTTGTATGCATAGCCCTATTTGCCCGTTTTCGTTTTTTTTCTTTGTTCAGTAATATTTCAGCAAACCCGGAGCTTGTCAGTTCAAATCCTGGTACTGACACCACTGTGTGACCCTGAGGAAGTCACTTCACCTGCCTGTGCTGCAAAAAACAAAAGTAATGTAACAAATTGTACCTCAGATGTTGTAAGTTGGTGGAATAAAGGCATAAGTAAAATAGATAAATATGTATTATACACATAGGAACTATTCATTTATTTTCAGTTAAGTCATCTGCAGCAAACTTTTATAAATGAGGGTTTCTCCTTTTTAGATAGTGCAAACTGTTTCTTCTTCATTGACGTTTTCTCTTGGAGAGCTTTTTTCATTTCATTGAAAATGAAAGCAGCAGCTGCCAAAATATGTAGCTTTCTTATTAATTTTTCAACATTGTGTAAAATAAATGTATAAAGTAACATAAAAGGTTTAAATACTGGTTATCATTTTACACTAAAATATTACAAAAGAGATACAAAAAAAGTAAAATGGATATGTTGTTTTTCTTTAAGGAGATTAAATATTACTGAAGAAAGAAAAAAAAAATTAAACAGCCAAATGGGGCTATGCATACGAACTTAAAAGGTTTAAATAAAACAGAAATATATATTTTATTTTTACTTGCTTAACTTGTGGAGGGTGTATCCTGTAGCAAAGCCCTAACTTTTTTCGTGAAAGCCCGTTTCAGTAAATAAGTCTTAAAAACAGGTGTAAAGATACTGACAATAAGCTACGCAAACCTAGGAAGACATGGAATCGTTTAAATCAAATATCATTACATCTTCCTTTCTTAAAGAGAAGTAAGGCAGTACTTATAAGCTTACATATTTATATATAGACATACATATACTGTATATATACATATATATCTGAAGCCGTGCAAGCACACTCTTGAGAATGCAACGTATAGTTGTACAGAAGAAAAGCAATCTTGCCTCAAATGAATGGCAACCTTTTGTAGGTCTATGAACTTAATTTAAACTTTAGGTTTACACGGTGCTTTCTTTCCGAAGTACCTGCACTCATGAATATGTCTGTATGTGTCAGTCGGTCAAATCCACGCGCTTCGCACCGGCGAAGTACCGCTTTTAAATTTTTATTAAGAAGAAAATAAAACGTTTTTAAATTGAGGGAAAATATACTAATAACAGTTTGTTAAGGATCTGTTTTTTTGTGAAGCTGCCTTTACTCGAGTGATCACTTCGACCTGACTTGGTGGCCAAGTATAAGCGTTACCTCGTAGGTAACCACCCATACAATCAGATTGTGAATCAGACTACGAATGCCGTGAATGTAATTACACACTCACTGCACTTTCTTACGGTAATCGAACCTCGGACGTCAGCGATAGAGGGGCTTAGCAGCGGTGAAGTATTGCTTTTAAATTTTAATTAAGAACAAAAGAAAATCTCAGAGGTTCGATTCCCGAAAGGGAGTGAAGTGAATGTCCGGTTACCTACTAGGTAACGCTTATGGTTGGACAGCAAGTGACGTAACATCAGCCACGGTGCCTTCAGTTGTGAGAAGCAGATCATAGAATGATTGAAAATAGTTTTGCATTTACCTTTTTAGTAAAAGGCGAGCTTTTAAGGCTGAGAAATCACCCCATAAATTCACACGTTTAATTGCACATGTGTTAATATGTATGGTTACACAGTATTAAAAGACAGTGAACAACGTCAGTTACCTTTGTTCCCGCGTTTGATAAAAGGCGAGCTTTTAAGCCTGAGAAATCACCCCGTAAATGCACACGTTTAATTGCACATGTGTTAATATGTATGCTTACACAGTATTAAAAGACAGTCAAAAATTAACGTCATTTACCTTCGTTCCCGCGTTTGACTCGTGCTGTAAATCTCTTCCTTGTTTTTAGTTCACGTGATTACGTAGGAGGCGTGATGACGCGATACGTGACTCCGCCTCCTCCATTAGAGTATATGGACAAAAAATATGTTCCAGTTATGACCATTACGCGTAGAATTTTTTTGTAAGTAAGCTGTAAGGAATGAGCCTGCCAAATTTCAGCCTTCCACCTACACGGGAAGTTTGAGAATTAGTGATGAGTCAGTCAGTCAGTCAGTCAGTCAGTCAGTCAGTCAGTCAGTGAGTCAGTGAGGGCTTTGCCTTTTATTAATATGTATAGATTTTATTTCAGTTTATGATAGTTTCAGTTATAAATAATAGTTTCAGTTTTGATTTCAGTTTTTGTTAACTATAATAACCTTGACTCCTACAGAACTACCTCAACTGGACAGACCATTGCACCAGAATCCTCAACTCCCCAAGAAAAGTCCTTTACTGCCAGCTAAGATCAATTCAGAGAACCACAAAATAAGCAGAAGAATTAGTTTAATTACACTCTCAAGCCCTACCTTAAAAAAAGGGTTGGACCATCATCACTTTGCTGGGAGACCACATCCATTTATTACCTTCTGTGGTGCTATGTAATTCATTAGGCAGCAACTGATACTGCAACCAACTACCTCTGACATGAGTTGGACAAAAGAAAGAAAGAAAGAATTGAGATTTGTGGACACTGCCTGCGAAAAGAACTTCCTAGCCCTATTGCCAAAGTATCTATGGTTCAAGGGTTGGACTCCTCAACAACCTGAGAACATGTGGATAATGCTGAAGAGTGCCTTCTTGTTTATAACAGCTGCAGAGATTTTATTCAACCTTCTATTGGCTAAAATTTAAAAGATAAATATATTTATTTTTACTCCCAGGTCATTTATGAAATATATGATGAGCTAGAGAATAGCAGGTCTTTGAAGCCTGTTGGAAGAAATGAAGATACATTTACCACAGTAACTACAGAGAGAACCCAGATGAATGCTGAGTAATTTGGTATATGAAACCAGTGATTAAACCATTTTAAACATCGATGTTGTCAGTTCAGTCCTCACCTCACTGGGACTTGTAATGTGCTCCAGTTATAACAAATGCATGCAAACCATTGTAATTTATTGCTGCATTCGTAAAGCACTTTGAGATGTTGTTCAATATGAAAAGATGCTGTATAAAATAAAGATTTAATAGATCTTCTCACTGTACGTATATTTTAACTTGTTTCAGACAGTGACACTGATGATGAAGGAACAGGTGGTGTGACTTCTACTAATGAAAGACAAACTCTGCCATCTCAGACTACCAGGAAAAGTTTCATCCTCAGAATATCAGGTTAGTGCAGGGATTTTTTCTACATAATAATATTTCATTTTTTTTACATACTAGGGGGCTTTGCTCCCTGCTCGCTTCGCTTTCCCACCCCAACTGCCCACCCCTACCTTGGCCAGCCACTTCGCATCTTTTCCGCTCGTGTTGTGAAGAGGGGGGCTGAATGCACCTCAAGGAGATACGGTCACTACTCTGAAACACCCTCTTAAACGGTGATACAACGGGAAACAAATACAGGTTTTTTTTTACCTCCTCTTTGCTCGATCAGCTGCTGGCTTGCTGCTGCTGCTGCCCTCCCGCGTTATCTGCACGCGCTGCTCTTTCTTTTTCACTTAGTTGTTGACGTGTCATCTAGAAAGTATTTATAAGAGCTGAGAGCACAGGATGTGTGTCTGATAAAAGCCTTTACATTACTGAGATGTCACGGTTAGATGCCTGTGATCTTATTTGAAAATGATTGTAAGTAGGGCGTGACTTGAAAGAATCTCATGTTAAAAGTCCCTGTGAGACTGTCTGAGGACAACAACAATCTCATCTTTTAATTCTCGCGGATACGCCTCTTCATTGGGAAGAAACATTACTTTTCCCTGATGGAAACACAAATTAGATGATCTACAAGTCTCTGATTTAAAGTTTAAATCCACACAATATATTCGATTTCTTTTCGCTGCTCCGTTATTTCACCGAGTAATAATTTCCGTTTGTTTGCGCTAATGTGATCTCACGGGACTTTAAAGTGTCTTTCCTAGAACGTCACATCTCGTCCCATGTTTTTTTTTAATAATAGAGAGACAGGATATTGAACATTACATGTTATTTTTATATATTTGGCAATGGCTCTTTGTTTACATATAAATTTGTTAGAATTGGAGTATCAATAAAAAACAAGCCATGGAGATGGTTTAGCACAATAGAGTTTAAACAGCCCTGGTCTTCCAGAGGCAGTGAAATAAGCAAAATACAAGCCAAATGGCTTTGTTAAGTGTCACCACACTACTTCTGAAACTGTATAGGATGTACCCAGATATGCGAGAATTTTTGTTTTATTATGACTGCATATAGACATCCCAACCTCAAAAAATTGATGCCAAGGAGTGGGTGGTAATCCTTCCCATGAGAAACTTGAAGAGTAAGGATTGATTTCTGGGAAACTATGGACCATTTGCAGAGGTCTGAGAGGAAATGCAGATTTCCAGAATATTCTGAGACGTCTGTTGTATATCATTTATATGATTTGCTTAACTTGTATGCTGAACAAAAATTTGGGGAGTAATGCGCATTGAGTACAGAGTCAGAAGGTGACTAGAAGTGAGAAATAGAGGATGAAAGGAGTGTGTTGTGTGGTTCTTGTGAGTGTAAAAGTGGGCAACCACTCCACCTGGTAGACAGACATACAGATGACTATCCTTGTGTCAGCTTTTGTGTCGGAATAATATAAAAATATACCTTAATGGGGATCATAATCAGTAATAGCAAAGTCCTAGTTCTGATAAACTAAGCAGCTCAACCAAGAAAGTACCCTATAATATCATAAACTTCCTTAGCAAAATGCCAGTTTATGAAATGGTACAATGGTAAGTCAGTCCGCTTCAGTTACAGTACATCATGCCGTTGCAAACCTCTGTTCACCAGATATGCCCAACCTCGCTCTTTTTTTGTGCTTCTTGTTGCCTTTCTTTACCAGGCATTCCAGCCTTGTTGTGGACACCAAATGGCATGACCCCCGGATATACTGTATGTCACATGGTTTATATCTAACGCTGGCCACTTGCCTTTGTTCATCAGACAGCCCTGTCCTCTTGTGGACGTTGTATGACATTACGCTAGGCGGACAGACATCACTTTATGTATAGAGAGGGAGATGTGGGATTGTCAGTTAAATAAGAAGCAGATTGATTCATTCATTGATTCATTGAATCCCAAGGCTCCCAATATCTTGAGTGTCAAAAGTACATTCACAAAAATGAGGCACACACACAACTAACCCTAAAAGGCAGATTCCATATGCAAAGTATATAGAAAATGTTGAAATGTTCATTTATGCTCTTTGATTTTAATAGTTACTTAAAGAACTAAAAGAATTGTTTTGTTTTGTTTTTTGTGCCAGGTAACATGATAAATCTTAAGGAAGATTCACAGTCAGCAATAATTAAAAAACTCTTGAGGAAACACAAACTTCCTGTTATCTGTAAGAAAACGAAAGGAGTCTTCCACAAAAGTATAATCTCAAAACCAGGTAATCGAGCCAGTGGAATGAAAATAAAATAAGTTATAACTTAAATGAAGTGCAAGGGCTCAGAATGGGATGTAATTGTTTTTGATCCTTTTCTCAATTGTGGATCAGAATCAGAATCAGAATTAGAAATCACATACATTTGCCAAGTATGCACACATACAAGGAATTTGACTCCGGTTTTGATGACTCTCCAAGTATAAGTTAGCATAATCAACATACAAACAACTGAGATAAAAAAATAAACAAGGGAGAGAATGAAAAAAAAAAATATATATTAATATATATATACTGTATATATATATATATACAGAGCATTCAGAAAGTATTCACAGCGCATCACTTTTTCCACATTTTGTTATGTTACAGCCTTATTCCAAAATGGATTAAATTCATTTTTTTCCTCAGAATTCTACACACAACACCCCATAATGACAACGTGAAAAAAGTTTACTTGAGGTTTTTGCAAATTTATTAAAAATCAAAAAACTGAGAAATCCCATGTGCATAAGTATTCACAGCCTTTGCTCAATACTTTGTTGATGCACCTTTGGCAGCAATTACAGCCTCAAGTCTTTTTGAATATGATGCCACAAGCTTGGCACACCTATCCTTGGCCAGTTTCGCCCATTCCTCTTTGCAGCACCTCTCTAGCTCCATCAGGTTGAATGGGAAGCGTCGGTGCACAGCCATTTTAAGATCTCTCCAGAGATGTTCAATCAGAATCAAGTCTGGGCTCTGGCTGGGCCACTCAAGGACATTCACAGAGTTGTCCTGAAGCCACTCCTTTGATATCTTGGCTGTGTGCTTAGGGTCGTTGTCCTGCTGAAAGATGAACCGTCACCCCAGTCTGAGGTCAAGAGCGCTCTGGAGCAGGTTTTCATCCAGGATGTCTCTGTACGTTGCTGCAGTCATCTTTCCCTTTATCCTGACTAGTCTCCCAGTCCCTGCCGCTGAAAAACATCCCCACAGCATGATGCTGCCACCACCATGCTTCACTGTAGGAATGGTGCCAGGTTTCCTCCAAACGTGATGCCTGGCATTCACACCAAAGAGTTCAATCTTTGTCTCATCAGACCAGAGAATTTCTTTCTCATGGTCTGAGAGTCCTTCAGGTGCCTTTTGGCAAACTCCAGGCGGGCTGCCATGTGCCTTTTACTAAGGAGTGACTTCCGTCTGGCCACTCTACCATACAGGCCTGATTGGTGGATTGCTGCAGAGATGGTTGTCCTTCTGGAAGGTTCTCCTCTCTCCACAGAGGACCTCTGGAGCTCTGACAGAGTGACCATCGGGTTCTTGGTCACCTCCCTGACTAAGGCCCTTCTACCCCGATCACTCAGTTTAGATGGCCGGCCAGCTCTAGGAAAAGTCCTGGTGGTTTCAAACTTCTTCCACTTATGGATGATGGAGGCCACTGTGCTCATTGGGACCATCAAAGCAGCAGAAATTTTTCTGTAACCTTCCTCAGATTTGTGCCTCAAGACAATCCTGTCTCGGAGGTCTACAGACAATTCCTTTGACTTCATGCTTGGTTTGTGCTCTGACATGAACTGTCAACTGTGGGACCTTATATAGACAGGTGTGTGCCTTTCCAAATCCTGTCCAGTCAACTGAATTTACCACAGGTGGACTCCAATTAAGCTGCAGAAACATCTCAAGGATGATGAGGGGAAACAGGATGGACCTGAGCTCAATTTCGAGCTTCACGGCAAAGGTTGTGAATACTTATGTACATGTGCTTTCTCAATTTTTTTATTTTTAACAAATTTGCAAAAACCTCAAGTAAACTTTTTTTACGTTGTCATTATGGGGTGTTGTGTGTAGAATTCTGAGGAAAAAAATGAATTTAATCCATTTTGGAATAAGGCTTTAACATAACAAAATGTGGAAAAAGTGATGCGCTGTGAATACTTTCCAGATGCACTGTGTATATATATATATATATATATATATATATATATATATATATATATATATATATACTGTAACAAGACAAGAGTTCAGATATGGGAAAGATTTGGGGAATCCACCTGTATAATATGTTCCTGGCTGCAAAAGTAAAGAATTGTAAGACCACAGTAGTTTACAAGGCTGAGTCCAAAACAGAACTGAATTTCAGAGGAGGGGGGTGAGGCTTTATAGGAGGTCTGGTGGAAGTGATGTTGTCCTCAGGGCTGGGGCCAGAAGTGGCGTGTCCCGAGTTGAGGCAGTGGTTCCTGGTGGGATTTTCCAGGAAAGGTCTGCAGGGGACTTAGAAAGAGAGTTAGTGTACCCTGCCGTCCCCTGGTGTTACCATTATTCCTTAAGCCTCTTCAGCTGCCTCTTATTCGCACGTGTGTGACAATATATATATATACATACAAAGTACAGAATGCACCTCAGTGCAACAAATGCTGAAATAAACATAACAAGTATTAACAATACGTAAATAGTATTGCAAGACTCTGGGAGGCCTGGGAGTGGGGGGTCTGCCTAGCCAGATTAAGCTGAATCAACCATTTGTGGGCATGATAGCCTTTGGGAAAAAAAACTGTTTTTATAACTTATATCTGTTTGTTTTGGCGTATATTAATCTATAACGCCTGGCCGATGGAATAAGCTCAAGAAGGTTGTGACCTGGATGTGAGGAGTCAGTGATGATTTTCCTTTCCCATTTCATGACTCTGGAATAATACAGGTCCTGTAAGATGGGCAGACTGGCAGCAATGATATTTTCGGCAGTCCTGACTATTTATTGTAACCTGTTTTTGTCATGTTTAGTCACTGATCCGAACCACACTGTTATGGATGAGCTGAGAACAGACAAATGACTGTTGTTTAAAACTGAATCAGCAGCTCCTGTAGAAGGTTTAACTTCCTCAGCTGTCGCAGGAAGTACATTTGCCAGTGTGCTTTTTTTATGATGGACCCTACATTGGTCTCCCATTTCAAGTTTCAGGAGATTATGGATCCCAGAAACGTAAATGTTTCCACAACTGTCACAGCATTATAAAGTACAGAGAGGAGAGATAATATTGTAGACCTCTTCCTAAAGCCTTCTGTCATCTCCACAGTTTTGAGAGTATTCAACTCCAGATTGTTCTGACTACACCAAAGGGCCAGCTGCTCAACCTCCCATCTGTATGCAGACTAGTCACCATTCCTGATGAACCCAATGATGGTTGTGTCATATGGATATTTGATATATTTGACATTTAAAACATCATTAAAACCTTGAAGATGTATTTTCACGTTAAAAAAAAATAAACTGATGTGATTATGGGGAAAGTTTAGTGTTCATAAAGATTTAACACCACTGTTTCTCTTTCTAGGTTCACCCTCTATATCATTTTGTGATATGTGGCTCTTTCCTGGCGAATTTGAACATTTTTCAGGAAATGTAAAGTCAAAAAACTGGAAGAAAAGCATTTATGTTGATTTGGAAGATCTTAAGAAAGTAAGTCATGGTAGCAAACTCACCACTGTTAATTACATTCATTGGCGTACTTGGAAATGCTAGGAAAGTGGGTCTTAAATTAAAAAGGTCGTTCTCATTTAAGGGTGCTGCCCCATCTATTCACGCGAGGATCTATGATCAATTTAACAATATATTCAACAAAAATACATGTGTTTGGGACATTGGGAGCATGTGATTGGACATCTGACATAGACATTGTCTGACAATGCAGATTTTTTAAAGAACATTTTGATCTTGTCTGCTATTTGTTCAGTCCCCATTAAAGCCTATTGTGTCAAAAAAGTTTGTTTTCTCCGTTCCCCATAAAAAAAACATGCGATTAACATTTTTTCTCTGACATTATTACATACAACACAAGGTGAGTTTCAAATAAAAAATTATCACGTTTGGGTGAAGTATTTCTTTAATTCCTGTATATCATGTTATCCAAATGTTGGTCTCTTTCAAATTATTGCAATTCACTAGTTGTAATAAAAATTATTTCCACGCAAAACAGTTAGTGCCTCATCCCCTCACTGGGCATCTGTTGAGATAGTTCTAATGCCCTGATGAACATGTATTGTGAAGCACAGAAAGCCCCTCTGAATTCTCTGAATGCATATTGCCGAGACGAACTCACAGTCAGCAGACATATTTCAAATGCTACTTTAAACCTGTGACTCACAAAGAAGTAAGCTAAGCTTATTGAGAATTAAATTAAAAACTTTACAGTTCCGTGAAAGACCATCATAGACTTTCACTACTGAGATTTTGGGCTCCTGCACATGAAATACTTCAGCTACCTGCAGGATATTAACAACCTTACAGGTTCTGAGACCTTACAAACTTTTGTAAATGCCACATTTATTTTTTACATTTTGTTAGTTCATCAAAAAAACCACAACTGCACATTAACATTTTCATAAAAATGCCATTGTTTCAGTTTGTTTGTTATTGTAATTGCCATTTCTATTTTTAAATTTCAAATCTCAGCAATATGTAAATTAGGAGTGTCCAGACATTTGCATGGAACTGTAGAAGATACTTCAGACAACTCCAATAATACATCCATCCATCCATTCTCCAACCCGCTGAATCCGAACACAGGGTCACGGGGGTCTGCTGGAGCCAATCCCAGCCAACACAGGGCACAAGGCAGGAACCAATCCTGGGCAGGGTGCCAACCCACCGCAGTCCAATAATACAGATAATCTTAAATGTATCACAGTTATTTCTAAACAACATTCTTCTTGTTATCTTCCACACATCACTGTTAGAAGTGAAAAGCTATAGATGTGATTGAAATGGGAGCTGACACTGCAAGTGTGCAATGCAAAGAGAAGAATTCTAAGAGAATGCAACTGGAGGTGAGGGTCCTTCACATCCAGCTGTGGTCACATCCTGTCCTTTAAAGTCGTAATAATGGTTGTTAACTTTGGTGAACACCTGAGGAGGGATGTAAGGATAAGTAGCTAAATTAAAGCTTCTGCTTACTAGCTTTGCGGGCTAAGTGTAGTACTGTGTATTCATAAATGTTTAGACACCGGGTGTTTTCAAAGTCAGTTTTTGTTCTAAGCCAGTTGTTTAATTAGAAAGCAATTCTTGTCAATAATTCAATTTCATGGCTTGTTAGTATTTTAACTCTGCTATGTCAGGTAATTCTCATATCTTAGATTTTTTCTTCCCCTTTCTAAGGATATCATCCAAACGATATGAAGCCTAAAATGGAGGAGTAATTCTCAGTCCTTCACTTTTTTCTCTTCACTTTCCTTCCAAGTATTTAAATAAACCCAATAGTGTATGATAAACACACACGGGTGTAAATGGAAACAAGTTAAATGGAGAACTGCTGCTTTCCTTTGTCATTTGCATCTTATTGCTAATAAGGTGTAATTAAAAACCAAGATTACAGCTCTTTACGACTAAAATAAGCAGTAAGGGTTCAAAATCTTAACGAGCGAGACAACCAAAGTGAAGCAGAAGTGTTACTTGAGCAATAAGAGCTTCTTATTAAGCAATTGGGTTGGAACAAAAGCCTGCAATCATTGTGGCCATCCAGGAACAACTTTGCCCACCCCTGTTTTAGACACTTAATTAATTTGTGTCATCATTTATTTCTTTCTACAGGATTTAGGTATATCTGATGAACTGGTCAAACACTGCAGGATAAATCTCCATGACTTGCTTAAGGTAAGGCTGGTCATTGGGATAAATATCTTTTATATTGATGTAAGTCACAATGATAAAAACATAAGACATTCACTAGGCATTTTGAAAACACTTTGGAGTCTAAAATTAATTTTAACTTTGTAGTACTAGGATGTTGTACCGTGTTAGCCATTATGAATGTAGTGAGAAGTCAAGCAAAATAACACCTTTTATTGGCTAACTAAAAAGATTACAATATGCAAGTGTTTCGACACAACTCAGGCCCCTTCTTCAGGCAAGATGTAATACAGAAACTGGGGTTCCCTTTGTTTATATACACACTAGGACAGGTAACAACACTGGTAAATCTTTAAGTGACACATCATAAATGTAAAAAATGAATAGACCTCTTCAGGTTAAGATTCATTTAGCAAGAGAGGAGAACAATGTATGGTCAAGATCTTTGGATAAGATAACTGTCCAACAAAGTCTTTTGAAGTTTCTGATAAGTTTTTCCATAGAATGTGGGTCTGTAGTCAGGTTGACTGTGTCAGTCCGAGAGATGCCAACAATCCTCACACCTGGCCATATCTGCATTTGAATATTGCTGTATGGTTTAATTGTTAAATAAAGCAACTGATAAAGCAAATCTTGTACAATTGTATTTCTTATCAGCAAAGAAAACAGAAACTTCCAAAACAGAAAATACGAGAATCATTCATTGAGGTAAGAGTTTTAACAATTTCACCTCCTTTTTTCTGTAGTCGTTTATTTTAAAGCTGAAAGACCTTTGTGAAATGTGTTCATTTTTGATGGGTGGACTCAGTATTTCCCAGTCCAGATTCTATCATCCAGAGTCCGATGAGCACATCAAGTCTTAATAATTTTATGAATTCATTCCTTTGTCAGACAAGCTAAAGCATTTCTTCCTTTCCTAATGTAGTGAGAAGTCAAGCAAAATGACACCTTTTATTGGCTAACTAAAAAGATTACAATATGTAAGTGTTTTGAGGCCACTCAGGCCCCTTCTTCAGGCAAGATGACATAAGATGCAAGACGAAAGCCTGCATATTGTAATCTGTTCAATTAGCCAATAAAAGGTGTTATTTTGTTTGACTTCTCACTACATTCATAATGGCTAACACGGTACAACACCCTAACACTTCCTTTCCTAATATAGTATTTGTCTTCTGTTTCAGCAATACCAGCATTTATTTCAGCCATGAAGTTTATGTGGATGGATGAAACTTCTCATTTTGTAATTTATCGACAGCCTTCAATCTTCACTGAGCGTTACCTGCTGATACCATTCTTAGCAGCAACTTTCCTCTTACATGCAGGGTTATGTTTTGTTGTATAGGAGTATAAAAATTTATAGGGTATTTATTTTTCAGATTTAGATGTTAATTTGGTTATTTTAGATTTGAGGCTTTCTTTTGGACTTTTCTGAAGGTTCATTATTTTTGTTTTTTCCAAAATGGATTTTGATTTAGTGTGTTGACTATTGATTTAGGGTTGGAGCGCCCTCTCTTTCTCTTTCTTAGCATGTGTCATTTTAGTTGCTTTCAATTCTTGTATTTTTAGTTTGATAGCAAATATTTGCCTTTTTTCTAGTTACTCTGAGGCTAGGGATCTGTGCCGGTAATCAGATGGTTGCCAGTTTGAATCCCATAAACACCAGAAGTGACTCTACTCTGCTGGGCCCTTGAGCAAGGCCTTTAACTTGCAGTTGCTCAATTCTGGGTATGATGTTAATCTGCATCCAGTCCTGTAAGCAGGTCCACCAACTTACAGGAAAAACTTGGGGGGTTGGTGGCAGGACTGGCACTCCAGCTACTGTAGAAAACCTCACACTGTTCAGAGTGGTGCTGAGGTGCCACCTGCTGAGCGGCTGAACTCAGATCCCAATCTGGGTGGTTTGCTGTGTGGTGGGTGCGCCAATGCCCTGTGCTCCCCAAACTCCTCCTCCTTTCTAGTTATATCACTTTTGCTTTCAGGTTTTGTCAATTAATTGTCTTTATTTAATTTGCACACACTGTTTATTAATGAATTATTGGTATCCTTTCTTGATCAGCTTAGTTGTGGTAATTAGACACTTAAGGGTTTTTTGTTTTATTTCTGTTTAGTTATGGTTTAGGGCTCTATGTTATGGGTTCAATAGTTTGGGAGCATCTAAACTCGGGGATATCTGAAAAAATATGAATATTAAATTTAATTTCAGAAAGATAAGAAATAAACTGAGGTGATTTGATAGATGTCATTTCATGTTTTCCTGGATTAACAAACTTTATTTTTTAACTTATTAGTTCTCTATAAATCAAAGACACAATAAAAAATTGTTTGTATCACTTTTAACTTTTGATTGCATTTTTATTTTATGTTACTGTCATATTTTGAATTTACCATACCACCTACCTGGAACTTATGTCACATGATGTCATCAGGACAGCACAATTTCAGTGACACTGCACTGCACTACAGGGCAAGAGAAAGTGAGGGAGGCCATAATGGAGGAGGATGGATAAATTAAAGAAGATCTAAAGGAAAAGGACTTGACCGAGGTGGACGAGATGTTTGGAGAAGGTCGATCAAGAACATCAATCCCAAATAGAAGTAGAAAGAGATAAAGAGGAAGAAAAGACGACAATGTGGGATCTCTGTGTCCAACCTTGTCCATACTAAACAAAATCTCTCACATGTGATTTTCTAAAAGATTATGTTCTTGAATTTTTCTTTGATTTCCAATTAACATTTAGTCACATAATTGTTCAGACTTTCTGGTTTTGACCCCTCCTTGTTTTCTGACTTTAGCCTCTGTGAGCGCTGAAGTCGGAAAACGACGAGATAAACACCAATTTAAAATTAAAAGCAGTTTCTTTATTATTTATTCTTGGTGAGTTAGACAGATTGTGAGACTGCCCCCCCAGCTCAGCCAACTGATTTGAGTTCGGGCAGACTGGAAAAAGAAAAAACTGTTCACCCTTTTATCCCCTAGCTTGTTCATTAGCCAAAGAGAGAACAGAAAAAAACATAACAGTTCATTTTGAGTTCATACATAGATTAGAGGATATCTTAATTTATGACATACAGGAGTATAGAAAAACAAAGCAGTACCAGGCGCCTACATTATCTAAAGACTGTGACCTTCTCAGTACACACACACAAACCCATTTTAAGCAGTTTTCTTAAAGTTCATTGCGTTAGTTATAAAGAGATTACATTCTTATAACTTTAATATCTTCATTAGATTATATTTGTTTGATTAGATTAATAATCCTTATTTATTAATTCATAAATGACAATTTTGTCTTATATCTTTAAGCAAGAGTGAAGAAAACAATCGTACTGATTCATAAAATCACAGGGTGTTCTGTTAATATCAAGAGGTTAGCACTTTCACATAGAAGAATTAAATCAGTCTCATATTCTGTGCATAAACATAATTCCTTTCCTACCTAAATGCAGATCAAATCATATAGAAGTATAAAATCATATAGTTCTCTGCAGCATGATTAATACAAAATACAGTCATTGGTATTTTGTGAGTTAAATACTTATAATCATCTGTGGTGGGCTGGCTTCCTGCCCGGGGTCTGCTTCCTGCCTTGCGCCCAGTGTTGGCTGGGATTGGCTCCAGCAGACCCCCGCAGCCCTGTAGTTAGGATATAGCAGGTTGAATAATGGATGGATAGATGGATACTTATAATCATTACAGTTAATGATGTTTTTTCTGCTTTCTCACCTCCTATGGTTCTTGTTTTATTGGTGGATAAGTTAAACATAGAAATGCCAAAACAAACGTTCCAGAGCTTACACCTTGCTTCACATGTAGACCCTGCAGTGCCCACCTCTAATATCCTTAACAAGGGCAACCTGCAGTTTCCCCCACTTCAAGAGCTGAATCATTCCTACCAGGGACTGACTAGTGGCTACCATAAACACTCTATCCATCCATCCATCCATTGTCTCCCGCTTATCCGAGGTCGGGTCGCGGGGGCAGCAGCTTGAGCAGAGATGCCCAGACTTCCCTCTCCCCGGCCACTTCTTCTAGCTCTTCCGGGAGAATCCCAAGGCGTTCCCAGGCCAGTCGAGAGACATAGTCCCTCCAGCGTGTCCTGGGTCTTCCCCGGGGCCTCCTCCCGGTTGGACGTGCCCGGAACACCTCACCAGGGAGGCGTCCATGAGGCATCCTGATCAGATGCCCGAGCCACCTCATCTGACTCCTCTCGATGCGGAGGAGCAGCGGCTCTACTCTGAGCCCCTCCCGGATGACTGAGCTTCTCACCCTATCTTTAAGGGAAAGTCCAGACACCCTGCGGAGGAAACTCATTTCAGCCGCTTGTATTCGCGGTCTCGTTCTTTCGGTCACTACCCATAGCTCATGACCATAGGTGAGGGTAGGATCATAGATCGACTGGTAAATTGAGAGCTTCGCCTTGCGGCTCAGCTCCTTTTTCACCACGACAGACCAATGCAATGCCCGCATTACTGCGGATGCCGCACCGATCCGCCTGTCGATCTCACGCTCCATTCTTCCCTCACTCGTGAACAAGACTCTAACAAAGTCCAAAAGCCTGCTTCTGCCAGAACCACAGACCATCATCTGCTTCCCCCTTCCAATTTACGGGGATTGACGTTCCAAAATATAGGAAGGAGTGAGATTATTTAAGGCCTTACACTGCCTTTAGGAAGTATTCAGACTCCTTCACTTCTTCGCATTTTTAAATGTTGCAGCCTTATTCTAAAATCGTTTAAATTCTTTTTTGTCCTCAAACAACACTCAATACCCCAGAATGACAAATGAAGAATTTATTAAAAATAAATGGAAATATCACATTGATACACGTATTCAAACTCTGTACTATGACACTTGAAATTTGGCTCAAGGGCATTTCATTCTATTGGCCATCACTGAGATGTTTCTTCACTTTGTTTGGTGTCTCCATCTTTGAAATCTAGAAAGTTTCCTAGGATTCACTCCAATTGCCAGGTCAAAAATGTTTTCAGTTTCTTTTTCTTCTAAGCCGTGAATTTTCCTTACATGCTTCTTCTCTGAAACAAGACATGCCAGTGTATGAAACCACAGAAATGCCCGCTGGTGGCAGGATCATTCGCACTTTATGATCAAAGTGAAACCTATAAAGGTGTTTACAGTTGATTTCGGGAAACCAGCTCTCTTCATTTCAAGGGATTTACTGGGGGAAAATCTCGGAATTAGAAGTTTTCTGGTTATCAAATGCCCATTGTTTGGTGAAATGAAGTAACAGACTCAAGTTTGTAGGACTTCCTTGGCTGACATTTCAACAAGAATAAATCTTTACTCCTTAAACAAACAACTGATTTATCTTGTTTTCTTTTGTCTGACTTAGAAAGAAATGAAGTCATACATAATATATATTTTTGTAATGGATTAAGTGGTATATGGACATGTATATAAATGTGTGTGGTATATTAAACAATTTTAGATTTTATAATATGTGCAATTTGATTGAAATGTACAATCGTGTGAAAAAGTAAATGCACCCCATGGAAACTGTTGCCTTTTTCAAAATATTTAAACAGAAAAAGAGTAGATGTTCATGCAAACAGGGAATGCAGGTAAATGTGATCTACCTGAACAAAAGACACGTCAATATTATAATGGTGTACAGTAATCCCTCGCTAAATCGTTCTTCGACTTTCGCGGCTTCACTCTATCGCAGATTTTATATGTAAGCATATTTAAATATATATTGCGGATTTTTTGCTTGTTCGCGGATTTCTGCGGACAATGGGTCTTTTAATTTCTGGTACATGCTTCCTCAGTTGGTTTGCCCAGTTGATTTCATACAAGGGACGCTATTGGCAGATGGCTGAGAAGCTACCCAACCAGATCGCGTATTACGTATTAAATAAAACTCCTCAAATATATTGTGAGCACGGGGGCTGTTCGCACCCCTAGAGGATACAGCCGCTCCTCAACATACGCTGAAAGACTACCTTCACATTGCTATCTTTCTTGCTGGGCTTACATATGGCTGATTTGTCAAGCGATATGCTTCAAGCACGGTGCTTCGCATACTTAAAAGATCAAACAGCACATATTGATTTTTGATTGTTTGCTTTCTCGCTCTGACATTCTCTGCTCCTGACGGAGGGGGTGTGAGCAGGGGGGCTGTTCGCACCCCTAGACGATACGGACGCTCGTCTAAAAATGCTGAAAGATTACCTTCACGTTGCTCCCTTCTGTGCAGCTGCTTTATCAAGCGACATGCTTCCTGCACGGTGCTTCGCATACTTAAAAGCTCGAAGGGCACGTATTGATTTTTGATTGTTTGTTTGTTTTTCTCTGTCTCTCTCTCTCTCTCTCTGACATTCTCTGCTCCTAATGGAGGGGGTGTGAGCAGAGGGGCTGTTCGCACACTGACCTAGAGGATACGGACGCTCCTCTAAAAAATGCTGAAAGACTACCTTTACATTGTACTGGCGGTGCTTTGCATACTTAAAAGCCAAACAGCCCTATCGATTTTGTTTGCTTTGTTCTCTCTCTCTCTCTGACGCGCACTCCTTTGAAGAGGAAGATATGTTTGCATTCTTTTAATTGTGAGACGGAACTGTCATCTCTGTCTTGTCATGGAGCACAGTTTAAACTTTTGAAAAAGAGACAAATGTTTGTTTGCAGTGTTTGAATAACGTTCCTGTCTCTCTATAACCTCCTGTGTTTCTGTGCAAATCTGTGACCCAAGCATGACAATATAAAAATAACCATATAAGCATATGGTTTCTACTTCGCGGATTTTCACCTTTCGTGGGGGGTTCTGGAACACAACCCCCGCGATCGAGGAGGGATTACTGTAGTCATTTTCATAATTTAAATTAACTAGGGGGCTTTGCCCCCTGCTCACTTCGCTTGCCAACCCCCGTTTTTGTTTTTCCAGATACGCACTTTTAAGATTTTCTTTTTCTTTGAATTGTTGCTATTTCATTAGTTTCACTTTATTTCAGAACTTCTTTAAAAACAATATCTGGAATCTTTAATAAAAAACCAATAAATGCATGTGAGGTAAACCACATTTTTGAAATTCTCTACTAAACTTCAAAGCCTTACAATATGTACATACTTCTGACATATCACCTATGTCCATATATTCGATCTCTATTCGCCTTTTCATTATTTCTCTGAGTAATAATTTCTCTTTTTTTGTGCTAATGCCATGTTTACTTTCTTTTTTTGACACTGTCGTTTTTTTCTGCTTTCATATTCTGTATCTCGCTCAGCATGTGTATCACGCCTACGGTTTTTTTTTTGAGTCTTTTGAATTCCAGTTTTCATTATCTCTAACCTGCTCTGCATGTGTTTGGCCCCCTCGTTTTTTAACCTCTTTATGACGTTTTACTTTGTTTTCTACTCTTTGTCTTTGATTTCTGACCTCGCTTTGTCCTGCTTTTTTTTAATGACACCTGGTCCGTGGTGATTATTTTCCCTTTTTTCGAGTAATAATTTCCATTTGTTTGCACTACTGCGATCTTTACTTTCTTTTTTTTTATACTTTATAATTTTCCTACTTTCATATTCTTTAACTTTCTCCACATGTGTATCGTGCCAACATTTTTTTTGACCCTTTCAAATTCCACTGCTTTCATAATCTCTAACTTGCTCTGCATGTGTTTAGCGCCAACGTTTTTGAACATTTTTGTCTACTTTGTCTTTTATTCTTTGTCTTTTAATTCGATTACACATGCTTTTTTCAATTCCACTTATTCCGGGCTGATTATTACTTTCCTTATTTTCTGAATTTTCACATAGATTATTCTTTTTCTTTTTTCTCTCCAACATTTTTGAGTCTCTTTTCTCCACGCTGCTTTCTCCTTCACTTAGTCGTCGATGTTTCATTTATAACGTATTGTCCTTATGCACTTTATATATGCTGAGAGCCATAGATCTGTGTGTGCTCAAAGCCTTGACATGACTGAGTGTTTAGCTGGCTCTGGGCTTATTTGATATTGGTAGTAAGTAGAGCGTGTCTTGCAAGAATCTCATGTTCTACATCCCTGCAAGACAGTCCTGGATCAATCTCTTGGCACAAAGTCTCATGTTTAAGGTCCCCGCGAGACTCTCCGTGGCCAATCTCTTTCATCTCACAGGTCTTTTAAGTGTCTTCTGTGATCTTCACGTGACAATCACGTCTCGTCTCCCTAGTCTTTCTCTCCCAGGATTTTTTTTATAATAGAGAGAAAATAGTTTAGATTTCTCTCATGGAAAAAGTAAGTCCACCCCTCTATTTATCACCACTTCAAATCCATCATATTAGAAGCTAAAGATTAGAATGGAGTATGTGGGTAGACCCCATCTAATTTACAGGTAGACCTCATCTTATTTAAATTGCAGATATCAAGTGTGATGTCATCATTCCAGGATCACAAATTCTCTCTCAGGGCCTCAGAAAAAAGGTGGTGGATGGCTATATGTCTGGCAAGGTATTTTAAGAGATTGCCAGATTATTTGAAATCAATTATTCCACTGTAAGGAAATTCATCTACAACACGACTGCTTATTTGTAGAGGACTGGCAGGCCCAGCAAATTCAGACAAATGGGTGACTGTTTGATACTAAAAGAAGTTTCCAAGAACTACAAAATTTAATTGCAGCATCTGCAGGTAACTCTTGCAAACATTGGTGTCAAAGTGTATACATCTACAATCAGAAGGAGATTGCACAGATTTGTCTTGCGCCAGAAAAAAAGCTTTTGATGTCAAAAAAAGAACATTAAAGCAAGACTACAGTTTGGCATTGAACATGACCAAGCCTTGTGGAACAAGGTGCTCTGGACATGTGAATCACAGCAACAGTAGACTGGTTTGGTTCAAACCAAAGACATTTTTTCGGGAGAAGAAACACATGCCAGCTGTGAAGCATGGTGATGGGAATGTTATGGTTTGTGGCTGCTTTGCTGCCTGGACAATCTGCAGTCAACTATGAATTCTGCATCATATCAAAGTGTGCTTGAGGAGAATGGGAGGGCATATCTCCAAAAGTTAAGGCTGAACCCGTTATGGACCTTTCAGCACAACAATGATCTGAAGCTCACTATCAAATACGCCAAGAAAGGGCTCAGAAAGAACATATGGAAAGTTATGGACTGCATCCCACTTAAATGACAGATTTGAAACCGGCAGGACATGCGAGAAAACCTACAAACATCTTACAAATATGGGACTGGTCAAACATTTTACAGAGTGGATATCAGAGACTAGTGGGCAGTTATGGAAAATGTCTAGTAGTCATTTCTGCTAAAGGGGGCAAAATACCAGAATCCTTACCTTCCAGTGTGTTTCTCAACAGTGTTAATGACCCCTTTTATTCTGCTTCATATAGGTCAAGTACATGTGTCCCATTGTGCACACAAATCTCCATATTGGCATTCCATTCCACTCTCACGCCCTTTTTTGCACCACTCCACACTATGGTGCTAACATACACCACTCCCTTCATTCTTGGGTAAGTGCAGGTGTTTAACTGTCCATGTGTTCTTCATACAATATTCTATTAATACTGTAGCTAAGCCATTTCTTGTCCAATTTTGGAATCGCACTGTAGTGCTAAGTCACATTGATTTTAAAGAATAAATACCTCTGCCACTCTATTCATACATTTTCTGGAATCCTTCCATCTTGTGGAGTGATTTTAACAGATAAAAAGGGTCTTATTCATAAGTGCATTTACAGGTAATTGTGAGACTGACCAATGATAGATAGATAGATAGATAGATAGATAGATAGATAGATAGATAATGAATCAGTTTTGCAAGCATGCTACTGGATTATGGTGGTGAAATAGGAGCCAAGTCCTTAGATGAAGCTTTTAATTTACTAGGCAGTCTAAACTCCTGTCCTCACTATGATCACAAGCTGTGAGCTGAAAAACAAGCAACTTTCTTTTATTCTTAAAATGCTGAAAAGGTTCAAATCAGTTCATTTTAACTAAAACTGAACCAAACTTGAGAATAACTCATTTCAATTTAGCATTTCCTTTTTAAAGTTTATTTGGATGAAAAAGTGAGATCAGCTTTGACTAAGCAGCTGAAATATGGTTCCTGGAGAGTGTTGCTGGCCTCACTGTCAGTAACAGAGTGAGGAGCTTGGCAATATTACAGTACCTCAAAGTAAGAAATACTCCTTCTCTGGAGAAGGAGAAAGTATCTGAGTTGGTTTGAGTGTTAATTACGATGAACCCTAAGCACCTCCAATGGAAAGTGAACCAACCAAGGCTCATAAGGTTAGGACCCAGGGGCTGACCTAGAACACATTTTGGGAATTCTGTCTTTGGGATTCCTCAGGGGGAGCTAGAAGAAGTTATTAATAGGGTAGTCTGGTCTGTGTAGCTTGGTATATTGGCACAGGTGATCCTGAGTGGAGTGAAGTGAAGAAAATTTCAAGTATGTCACCTCAACTAACTGTCAGTGTTCAGTTCTGTGGATACATCTCTGTTTATATAAAATCCAATGTCTGTCTGTCTGTCTGTCCACTTTTCACGAGAGAACTACTTAACGGATTTGGATTGGGTTTTTTTCTAGAATTTTCTTGAACCTTCCATTTGATTTTGTAACTTCTCTCATTGCGCTAAGTATCATAGTTCACTTACAGGAGCGATTTATTCAAGCTAATCCGAGACAGAGGCTGCATTCGAAGGGTATTGGGAAGCGTGACATCAGGAGTGGGGAGCCGGGCCTAACCCTAAGCCTACTATTTATGAAATTTTAGGGGGTGTTTGATTTATAAATTTAGTGGAAGTTTTTTTACAGATTTTATGGAATTATTAATTAATTAATATTTTTTCTATTATGATTTAGTTTAAAGAATTTTATTCATTTATAAATCTATTTATACTATTTTAGTAGGGGGGTGGAACTGAACAGAGTAGAACTAATTTTTTTAGATTGGGAATTAAGTGTGCCAGAGCATGACAGTAATGCCCATATCCCCTACCCCAGTGTTTCCCAACCTCGGTCCTGTGGCCCCCATTATGGCTGCAGGTTTTTGTTCCAGTCAGCATCTGTTTTTAATTGGACTCCTGGGCTAATTAAGTGATGTGCTATTTCCCAGATTCAGTGTTTTAGGAACAATATAGAAATTAGAAAACTATGTTTGGTAAAAAATATATACTGTATATATATTAAAATGTACCAAGTCGTTATAAGGGAATAATGTATTTTTTTTTCTTTTTAACAGTATTTTCATCTTGATTTTCATTCTACTTTTCAAGGTGTTCTAATTGTTTAATTAATCCATTATTTATTAATTAGTGGGTCTGATGCTAAAGTAGTTGCAGCCTTTCAGTGTTGTTTGCCAGCGTGTCTGCTCTGCTCATTTTTAATTGTTATTAATAAGATACAACGAAGGGGAAAAACTGCACAGAGAAAGGGCAAAATATAATGAAATCAACAAAAGAGAGTTAAGCATTTAAATCAATACCAAAAGCAGAAATATTTCTAAATGTCTTATAAATGTAAAAATCATGCTGCTATGCTTTTCTGAATGTAGAATAAAAGAAAAATAATACCAGCTAATTAAATAAGCTCAGTGCTATCAGGTATTGTCACTGATTAGGAATCTGGTTGGAACAAAAACCTGTAGTCACAGGGGGGCCACAGGGCCAAGGTTGGGAAACCCTGCCCTACCCTACCCCTAACCTTACCATAAATTATCTTCATTCCCATCTGTATTAAGAAAACACTTTCATTAAAAATAACCATTTTGGTTTCATTTTCACTTTAATTCTATTTCTTCCATACTTTCATATCCAAAACAATGACACAATATTCAATATAAGAAATTCCCTTTTGGGAAATTGTAATAATAGAGAGAGACGTTTGCCATGTCTGCTCTCCTGTGGTTGAATATTACGATCAGGATGGAGCCACCCAAAAAATGCCCTAAAGGCAAAGAGTACACTGCTATAATAACTAAATTTCAGACACTGAAATACAAGCAACTTTCTTTTGTTCTTCAAATGCTGAAAAAGGTTCAAATCAGTTAATTCTAACTAAAACTGAATCAAACTTAAGAAATAACTCATTTCAATTTAGCGTTTCCTTTTTACAGTTTGTATGTCTGAAAAAATGAGATCTCACGTGTAAGCAGCTGAAATGAGGTTCCTGGACAGTGTTGTTGGCCTCACTGTCAGTAACAGAGTGAGGAGCTTGGCAATATAAAAATACCTCAGAGTAGAAATACTCCTTCTCTGGATTAGAGGAAAGCTTCTGAGCTGGTTTGAGTGTTAATTACAATGACCCCTAGGCACCTCCAATGTAAAGTGCGTTCACCAAGGTTCATAAGGTTAGGACCCAGGCGTTGATGTAGAACACATTTTGGGAGTTCTGTTTTTGGGATTCCTCATGGGGAGCTAGAAGAAGTTATTAATAGGGTAGTCTGGTCTGTGTAGCTTGGTATATTGGCACAGGTGATCATGAGTGGAGTGAAGTGAAGGAAATTTCAAGTATGTCACCTCAACTAACTGTCTGTGTTCAGTTTTGAGGATACATATCTGTATATATAAAATTAAAAGTCTGTCTGTCTGTCTGTCCACTTTTCATGAGAGAACAACTTAACGGATTTGGATCAGGGTGTTTTCTAGAATTTTCTCGAACATTCCAGTTGATTTCGCAACTTCTGTCATCGTGCTAAGTATCATAATTCGCTTACAGGAGCGATTTATTTGCGCTAATCCGAGACAGAAGCTGTGGTCTAAGGGGAGGGGGAAGCATGATGTCAGGAGTGGGGAGCCGGGCCTAACCCTAAGCCTAACCCTACCATAAATTATCTTCATTCCCGTCTGTATTAAGAAAACACTTTCATTAAATATAATCATTTTGGTTTCAGTTTCACTTTAATTCTGTTTCTCCCATACTTTCACATTCAAAACAATGACACAATATTCAATACAAGAAATTCCCCCTTTGGGAAATTCTAATAATCGTGAGGGACTTTTGCCATGTCTGCAGTAATGAGATTTACTATTAAAAACAGGATGAAGCCAACCACAGAAATGCCCTAAAGGCAAAGAGTACACCGATATAATAACCAGATTTCAGACACTGAAAAACAAGCAACTTTCTTTTGTTCTTCAAATGCTGAAAAGGTTCAAATCAGTTCATTCTACCTAAAACTGAACCAAACTTAAGATTAACTCATTTCAATTTAGCATTTCCTTTTTACAGTTTTATTTTTTTGTTTTATTTGTATGTTATTGAAGTTCATTCATCCATGTAAATCCTGCATTTTCCACCAAAAGAACTTCAGGAGACAGAGCCTATCTTAGCAGAATTCAGATAAATGGCAGGATCTGTGTCACTGTGTCTCATCTTATACTGTACACATCCATAGCTGGCCAATTTAGAGGGACTGCTTCTTTTTGCTATGTGCCCTCTCCTACCGCACCCTATTGTCTATGGGGGAGGAAGAAAAGCTTTAGATTTGTCAAAAAATTTTGATCTCTGGTTTTCAAAAGATCTTGACATTTTAGGGTCCTCTGATAAAGAAAACATTGATCTCTCGATGAAGGGTGTGTGTCTGTCTGTGTGTGTGTATCTGTGTGTCACAGTTTCTTGAGGACGGTCTAGAACTAAAACGGCTGGACGGAAAAATACCAAACTCGAAACTTAAGCTTGTTATGAGATGGCGATGTGCTGATTAGTTTTTGAGCTAAATCGTGCAAGAGAAAGAGGCACTCTAGAGGAACCCTCAAATACCGTAATTCTGCGATTAATTATGAATTCTTCTCCTCAATTGCTATCATAATGACCTACTTTATGATCAGAAAGATCAGCATCAGATCGTTAAATAATTGCTGAAATGTTACAGAATAGTTTGGGTAACTTGGTTCCAAGGGCACAAAGCCTGCTGATGCTCACGTCCAAATTTTTTTAATTTAAAACAGAACAATACAATAGAAAATAACTCAAACAAATGAAAATAAAATAGTCAGCAAGTATCAGAGCATGCAAGTACAAAAGTAATCCATGAAATTCAGCATTCAAACTTCTTTTAAATACTGTATACGAGGGCACTGGAGTACTCAGAGAAACACCACATGAATACAGAATAAACCTGCAAACTCCACCAGAACCTGGACCTCTATTTATCAGGCAATTAGCAATATCTCCTAGGAATTACACTAAAGGTCTGATGAGGATAAGAATTTGTCCTACTCTAGGACAGGACGTGAGAAGTAGTTATGAAGCACCCTACACTCTCAGCAAGGAGTACGAGTCCGCATCTGAGAATGAGTGACCTCACGATTTTAAGGCACCCCAAAAGTCAAAATGGCCATCATGAAGAATTTTTTTTTTTTTTTCTTGGAAATAATGTTGATTTTTTTAATTGTTTTGATACTAACACTAAGGCATTACCACAAAGAAGATAATAATAATAATAATAATAATAATAATAATAATAATAATAATAATAATAATAATAATAATAATAATAATAATCAAAGAAGAACGAGGAAACATAAAAATGTAGGATATTGCACTAAGCTGCACATAACTGATGCCACTTCACAACAGCATCCAGGACAATATTGTAATAAGCACCGAGATGGTAAGACCAAGACACACAAACCTCCATCAAATCGAGTTCATTGTTGTTCAGAATCTCAAGAACATTTCACCTTTCCCAGGATGTGCAGGCCGACCTCTGCCTGAATGCCATCTTCTGGCAGTTCCTTCAGGGTTTCTACAGCTCAGGATCTCTCCGAAATCCTAATAAAGTTAGGAGTAGTTTTTTCCTAAAATGGAAAAACTGATCAAATGCATTTACTCCTACTGCTGAGAGTGGGACCAAAATTGAGTCACTCTGAGATTTTTGAGCCTATTAGGATCGTTTTTCTACTCTGAGATGCTTGATAAATACAGGAACTGGTCACAAACTGATCTTATGACCCTGGAACAATCAGGCAGAAGTGCTGACCACCGCACCATTGTGCTGCCCTATTAAAATGATGTTTTTTCTGAATTAATTAGCTATTTTTAAATCCAGATGTTACATTTATTTATCCACCTCTTCAATGATTGGTTCCTGCATTGCACCTAATGTGGCCGGGTAAGGTTCTTGTTGCCACAACACTGAATTCTATTAAGTGGCTTTGGTAATGAATACATTTTTATTTTCCTGATCATTTCTAGTGTTTCTGATAAACGTTTACATTTTTAACACAAATGTTATACAAACCTAATCCTATTTACTGTCATGGGTGCCTAGACTTTACTCCCACTCGTACACAGGACCAATTTTGAATCATCAATTAACCTAACCAGCATGCCTCTGGGTATTTGGGTGGAAAACCAGCCTATGTGGAGAAAAAGCTGCACAGATCCAGGGAGAATATGTAAACTCCACAATCACTGGGAGCAGAATTTGAACCTTGGACTCTGAATCCTTGAGATGATAGCATTAACCACCACACCACAGTGCTCTAAAAATGGTCACATAAATTAACTATGTACTTTTTCAACCAAGGCATTCATTTGGGATGCATTAACCTTGGTTACATATTGAATTAGGCAGAAGAGGAAAGGCAGGTATTCTTTAATAAGAACAGACATTGCTTTTTAAAACTATACACTACCATTCAAAAAGGTCAGGACACACCCGGAAAATGTCATGTTTTTGACAGAATATGATAACTTTTTCCGTCAAGATACCATAAATTGATTTAAAAATACAGCCAATATATTACTAGTGTTACTAATGGCTACTGCTTGACATGACTGATTTTTAATTTATTATTGGCATAGGGCTGCAAAGCCCCATTTTCAGCAGCCATTCCTTCAGTGCTTTAATGATCAACTCCCTTATCTTATCCTCAGCCAGTCATGTTTAAATGTGAATTGGTTATTAGAGAAACCTTTGCAATTGCATCAGCACTGCTGACTCCTGTTATTCTGCTCACCTGCATGGGTTGTAAGATACTGGCATTCCTAAAGTTCACTGCTGGGTTGAAACTGACCAAAATGAACCTGCTTTCTCAATAAACACATCAATCTATTTTATTTTATTTTTTCAAAATGAAGCTTGGGCAGCACGGTGGCACAGTGGTAGCACTGCTGCCTCACAGTTAGGAGACCTGGGTTCACTTCCTGGGTCCTCCCTGTGTGGAGTTTGCATGTTCTCCCCATGTCTGCTTGGGTTTCCTCCTGGTACTCCGGTTTCCTCCCACAGTCCAAAGACATGCAGGTTAGGTGCATTGGCGATTCTAAATTGTCCCTAGTGTGTGCTTGGCGTGTGGGTGTGTTTTTGTGTGTACTGCGGTGGGCTGGCACCCTACCCGGGGTATGTTTCCTGCCTTGCTCCCTGTGTTGGCTGGGATTGGTTCCAGCAGACCCCCGTGACCCTGTAGTTAGGATATAGCGGGTTGGATAATGGATGGATGGAAAATGAAGCTTATACCTTGTGACAGATTGTCAAGAAACTGAGGATTTCATACAGAGGAGTCTGTTACTGTCTTGAGAGAAGGGGGGAACCCAGATCTAAACAGGATAGAAAAAGAGGCAGAAGTCCCAGATGGACAACTGCATCAGAGGCTAAGAACATCAGATTGTGTACTTTGAGAAAAACTCCAGGATGCTGACGACAGTACACTATTTAAGTCTTCTTCTGTCCAATGTCTGTGTTCTTTTGTCCATTGTAATCTTTTGTAATCTTTTTTTTTTTGCCAGTTTCAGATATGGCCTTTTCTTTGAAACTCTACCTCTTAGGACGGCATCCCGGCCAATTTAGCAGTGCCAGTCCACTTAATCTGCATGTTTTTGGACTGTGGGAGACAACTAGAGCACACAGAGTAAACGCACATGGACATGGGGAGAACATTCAAATTCCACAAAGGAAGGACCCAGGATGCAAACCCCAGTTGGTGTGCTGTGAAGTAGCAGCTCTACCACTGAAGCCAACAATTATATTTCAAAACATCCAAAAAATGTATAAAATAACTTTAAATACGCAAAGGGAGGTCTCAAATTTGGTAGACTTGTAACTATCTACAAACAGACAGTGTACAGAAGCCATTAAGAAAGTTACAGAATAATGGAAAACATATTGAGGAGTTAAAATAAAGTACCCACAAGCTTGAATTAGACTGAGTGGGTTAGAAGATGAACAGAATTAAAATTAGAACATGTCCTTGACATGTCAGCTAGGGGGAATTCAAAACTAAATTTACCTGAAACCCCATGTAACAGTCAGTAAATGTAGCCAATAGTAATTCAAAACAACTCAAGCTCACCTCTCATTGGGTTCATTACAATTAAGGCATCACTGAGTGAGAACCTGATTGGATAGAACATTTCATAAAAGCAAACTCCAGCAGAAGATACGTCCATAAGTTAGTCAGGAGGATTAACTGTATTCTTTTAGGCTTCACTTTATAGAACAATCTTTGTAATAATTAATCAAAACAAAGTTAGGACTTTTGTGGTTGGCACCTTCTGAACACTGAAACAAGCGTCGAAATAAATACAGAAATGTAAGTCACTTCCTTTACAGTAAAATCAGCATTGATTTAATCATTCATTTTTAGTTATTATTAGACTGTACTGTACACATTGCATTGGCATTTGCTTTTCTGGTTTTTATATATTGCCGTAGACAATGTTTGTATGCTGTTATACAGCAATGTATTCAAACTGTTTCAATCCTGTTGCTGTGCTGATTGTTTAGTTTTACTTTGCCTGAGTTTTCTATGCTGCACCAGTCTAAGTATTACTATTACTACCTATTATGTATTAATTTCTGTAATCTGTTTAACGTGTAGGTCACAATGTCTGTAAAAGGTCTCTTATAGTTAGTTCAAAAGTGCAGGCACCTTTTGGCTTACAGGACGAAGATTCAGATCCGCCAAGGTAATTTAGAGTAACATCCAGAGCCGAGTGTAGAGGTATTTTCACCTGAGGCAGGAGGATAAATTTGCGCCCCTATGTATATAGTTTTTTTTTAATTAATTTTGAGAACAAAATAAATGTATTAATTATTAAATAAAAAAATCACAGAACGCAGTATTAGTACAATAGTAATAGGAACATAAAATTGTAAAATAAAATCACACCAACCTTAACAAAAGAAAAACAAAATAAGTATTACACATGAGATGAATTAGAATATTACACATTTTTCAGCAATTTGATTTAATAAGACAAAATAATATCAATAATACTTTAGACAAAACAAAATTTAATATAATTACAATGAATTCATAATTAAATAAATGCTCAATATAAAATATTTTTTAAGTTTTACTTTTCTTGCTTTTAGTGAAGCAAATTCATCAATTATTTTATCAAAATTAATTTGTCTTATCAATTCCTGTTTGATTGATAAATTTGCCATATTTGACTGTTTTTCCTGAGCTAGTGACGATCTTAAATATGTTTTGATCATTTTTAGTTTACTAAAGCTTCTTTCACCAGACGCTACAGTAACAGGTAGTGTTAGGAATATTCTCAATGCAACTTCTAAATTTGGATAGGACTGAACTAAACATAACTCGTTTTTAAAAGATCTAAACTTGTAGCTGCTTTAAGGTCTGGAGTTAACGTCATTGCCTGATTTTTGAAACTGATTATTTCTGATAAGAATTCTACAGAATTTATATCATTTGGATAGTTAAGGGATAAATCACAAGCTGCTTTTTTAAAATTGTCTGTATCCATCGACTTTAATTTTTCACCTGTTAAAAATTCGAAATCAGACGAAATCCCATAATAGGTTTACATATCTCCATCTAAGTTGTAATATTAAAATATCTATTTCTCCATTCATTTCTACTGTAAAGAAATATTTACCATTATAAGGAACTGATTGCTGAGATTGATTATCTAATTTAATGATTTTTTTACGATTGTTTTCAAAATCTGTAGACAATTACATTTCTAAAGCCATATTTTCACTCTTAGATAAAACATTTTCCCATATGGTGTCTCTCATTTGCTGCAAGGAATGAGATAATCCTTCAATTAAACGTGAAGCTTTAATTCTAGTTATCGTTTTTGATTGCAAAGCTTTGTTTATTTTATCAACTTCATGCAATGTTAAATTCCATGTAGATAACCATCCATCCATTATCCAACCCGCTATATCCTAACTACAGGGTCACGAGGGTAGATAACGTACATAATAATTTAAAATTTATTTGTTTCAATATGCTTTTAATTTCAGCACATTGCAATGATTGCTCATTTTTCAAATCAATTAATATCTTATACACGAATGTATCGAGCGACAGTGTCCGATGCAAATCGCCAGTTTGCTTAAGGTATTTGACGAACATTGCAACATAAATTTGGCTTTTTTCTTTTTTTATTTTGCAAATTATTAATTTTCATTAATTTGGCGCCCTTTCACATTGTTCAGGTAAGTGCCTCGTTTGCCTCATCCTTGTTCCGGCCCTGGTAACAACGTGCAGGAGGAGCGACGCCGCCGAAACACCTGCAGGATAAATGAACTGGCGCTGCTAAACCAGCCCAAGTGTGAGTGCGCGCGCGTGAGGGTGTGTGTGGGCGCGCGTAAGGGTGTGTGTGCGCGCGCGCGTGAGAGTGTGTGTGCGCGCGTTTGACTTGCGTTGGACTGGCACCTGTTCCTGGTGTTCCTGCCTTGAGCCCGAAGATTGTTTGGGTAGGCTCAGCAGACCGAGATACAGTTAACCTGATGTTCAACATTCGTTTGACATTCGGACTTTGAGGCTTCAGAAAAAAAAGAAGAAAAAAATCACGTTTCCACACAATTTGTTTATAAGCGTTCCCCTTTTCCAGAAATGTCCCAGTTTTTTGCAAACATCAAAAATAACTCTCAAAACGCAATTAAAACACAAATAAACTATATTATGTATATATGTATAAAAATATGTATATAATACTACTTGTGAATTTTGTGACAACTTTTGCATTTTTGTGGACATGATTATTTTTAATTTTTTATATTTATATATATTTTTTTATTTTATAGAATACTACTTGTGAATTTTATGGCAGCCTTTGCATGTTTTAGGTGACATGATTTTATTTTTATATTTTTATTTATTTATTTATTTATTTAGTATAGAATATTGTGTATTTTGTGACCGCCTTTACCAGGCTGCAGAAATTCAGTGGTCTTTTACATGCCATTTTAAGGGTCTTCAATTGAAGAAAAAGGCAAAGTGCGGGTTGTAAAAAAATAATAAAAATTATTATGTTGACAAAAAATGCAAAGGCTGTCACAAAGTTCACAAGTAGTATTCTATACAATTAAAAAAATACATGTAAATAAAAATAAATATGTTTTTAATTTTTTTAACAATGCATAATACCAATGTAAAGTCAACTGAGCTAAAACAGACATAATCCAAAACTGTTTTTTAAAGGTCAATGCCAATAGTGTGCATTTTACAACCCGTACTTTGCATTTTTTTAAAATGGCATGTAAAGGACCACTGAATTACTGCAGCCTGGTAAAGGTGGTCACAAAATTCACAAGTAGTCTTCTAGAAAATTAAAAAATAATAATAAAAATATTAAAATAATCATGTCCACAAAAATGTAAAGGCTGTCTCAGATTCACAAGTAGTATTCTATATAATTAAATAATAATAATAATAAAAATATTAATTACGTCCCCAAAAAATGTAGACTGTCACAAATTCACAAGTAGTATAATTAAAAAATGAATAATATTAATAACAGTCAATACTTCCTCAAAAAATGTAGAGACTGTCACAAATTCGAAAGTAGTATTCTATATAATTAAATAATAATAATATAATAATAATAATAATAATTACGTCCCCAAAAACGTAGAGACTGTCACAAATTCGAAAGTAGTATTCTATATAATTAAATAATAATAATAAAGTATCTATCTATCTATCTATCTATCTATCTATCTATCTATCTATCTATCTATCTATCTATCTATCTATCTATCTATCTAATTACATCCCCAAAAAATGTAGACTGTCACAAATTCGAAAGTATTCTATATAATTAAATAATCCATATTACTAACCGAGAATGCTAAACCGGATGATGGACGCAGGCACATCCGGCAATGGGCCGTAGCTGCAAAAAGACGTACTGCGCAGGTGCAAAAAGAGTCCGCGAGAGTCGGCTGAGGAGCCGAGAAAGGCGGACAAAAGAGGGCGAGAGAGGCGGATGAGGGGCCGCGAGAGGCGGACAAGACCACAGAAAAAAGGAGTGAGCACAGGAAAAATGGAGAAATGAGGAAATGCAGGCAAAGCACGAAACACATTGCACACGAAACTAGACCCAAAAAAAAAAAAAAAAAAGAGGCTCGCGCACAACAGCAAGGCACCCCCCCCCCCCCCCCACCACCTACAGGCACCGGACGGGACACACACCAAGAGGGGGATTCAACAAGCCCATGGAACACAAAAAAAAGAACACAAAACCACCCCACAGACCCTACAAGCGAGGGACGGGACACACACAAACAGGGGGATTCAACAAGACACAGGAACACAAAAAGAAAGAAGACGCTCGCGCGACAACAATCCTCAACCCCCCCCCCCCACACACACACACACACACATCCATAAGAAGTGACACCCAAAGCCACATATTCTAAAGTGAACATCAACACCTTCACACTAGACAGCATAGGTGTCAGCATTGGTGGATCTCCTTACGATAAAGCACTATTAACCGTTCAACTGCAGAAAAGGAAACATATTAACAGTGACTGCGATCCTCCTTATTACTTATCCATATTTCGCATGCTGAGAAAGAAACAAGTCATGAATACACGGTCACGGGTACAAAACGAAAAGGAAAGGATAACAGGAACAAACACACGAACACGAAAGAAACAACAAAATAGACGGCTATGCAGCATAGGTGGATCTCATTACAATAAGGCACTATTAACCGTTCAACCGCAGAAAAGGCTCCATATTAACAGTGAGTGCAATACTCCTTATTACTTATCCATATTTCTAAAAGAAAAAATGACTCGACTCCAAAAACGCAAAGCTCAACTAAAGCTTCTAACTAACAATGTACCTAAAAGTAAAAACTTTATGAACTGCATTAGATCCTACAATAGTTCATTTAATATGCACAAATCCACATCCTAGATCCACATGACGCAAACTATCAATCAAAGTGCTGCATCGCAACAGTCACGGATTCAAAACGAAACACCTCCCGTCTCAGACATACGTTAATGGCAGCGAAGGCTACAACGGGCTTCTCACACAGCACAGGCAAATCGATTACAGCTCCAAAACAACACGTCCCAAATACTACACATGCAACAACGCGCCTCTCAAACGGCACAAGCAAAACATACACCAGGAAAATTCATTCGGATTAATGAATGTCATTTGCAATCATTGTCATTCAGTTCACTTCCCTGAAGAAACAACTGGCAATACAAGTTATACATTTACACGTTGTTGTCAAAAGGGTCAAATTAGACTGCCTTCTTTACATTCATATACTGAATATCTACAGAGGCTTATAACTGACGATGTACCTGAAAGTGAAATCTTTATCAACTACATTAGATCCTACAAATTGGAATCCACTATGAACATTAACGGTGGCACTGCACGTGACATCCGTCTTGAAAAAACGTTGTTTATTGATGAATGTTCAATGGCATGAACAAACGTTTATGAATAATAATATTCGATTTGGAGGAAAGGTACTTTTATGAGGAGGAGATTTTAGACACTGATTAGCTATTCTTCCAGATGCCATGCACTCAGCTATTGTTCAGTGCACCTTAAAATACGCAGACAATTGGCATTGCTTTCAAAAGATACAGTTAGTAAAAAAGATACGATGTCCAGAACCAGATCATAACAATTGCTTATTACAACTGAGAGATGGTACACTCACCAATACAGATGGACTTCAGCCACATATTATTACAATTCCTCAAGCCTTTATCTGCGACGACTTAGTTACAGAGAGATTTGGAACAACAATCTCATTAGACCAAATGCCCCTTTTAACACAACGCACTATATTTTGTCCAAAAAATATTAATGTGGAAAACATAAATACCCAAGTCATTCCATTACTTCCTGGAGAGACACAACTCTTTCTAAGCTCTGACAAACTTGACTCTGATCACAACAATAACCATCTTAAATGACCTTACAAGTTCTGAGCTGGAATTACCTTTTACACTTAAACGGCGTGTACAAAGAAATTTTCCAATAAACCTTTACACTGTGCCACACACTTTATTGTTTGCTTTCTATTTGCATCATCTACACCGTCACACTATTCTATATCTCATTCATACATCACGCTCTTTGTCATTCCCAACACCAGGGGTTGGCGAGCGAAGCGAACAGGGGGCGGAGCCCCTAGTAATAATAATAATTACATCCCCAAAAAAATGTAGAGACTGTCACAAATTCGAAAGTAGTATTCTATATAATTAAATAATAATAATAATAATAATAATAATTACGACTCCAAAAATGCAAAGGCTGTCCCCAAATTCACAAGTAGTATTCAATATAATTAAATAATAATAATAATAATAATAATAATAATAACTACGTCCCCAAAAAATGTAGACTGTCACAAATTCAAAAGTAGTATTCTATATAATTAAATAATAATAATAATAATTACGTCCCCAAAAAATGTAGAGACTGTCACAAATTCACAAGTAGTATTCTATATAATTAAATAATAATAATAATAATAATAATAATTACATCCCCAAAAAATGCAAAGGCTGTCCCCAAATTCACAAGTAGTATTCTATAACCTGTCACACATTCAAAAGTAGTATTCTATATAATGAAATAATAATAATATTAATAATACTATTAATTACGTCCCCAAAAAATGCAGAGACTGTCACAAATTCATAAGTAGTATTCTAAATAATTTTTAAAAATGAATAAAAATAATCGTGTCCATAAAACAATGCAAAGACTGTCCCTAAATTCACAAGCCGTATATCCTAAACATCGGTGCCGAGTTGATGTTTATTTTGCACCCATTTCGGACCGATGTCAGACTTTTATTGCAATCTAAAAGGTATTGACTGCTACAATTAAATAGGAACATTTCTGGAAACTGGGAAGCCTTGTAAACAAATTGTTTCCGTAGTTGATTTTAATGACATCGCTACCTTCATGTAGGAGATCTGAAGCCTCGAAGTCCGAACTTGACGTCGGTCTTTACTTGCCCGGTGACTGTCTTAGATAAGCAGGGTTGAAAGATGGATGGATTCAATGTCCTGTGTATACATGTTCTTGTTTTTAATGACTATTGTGTGTCTTCTATTGCATAAATATTAATCTTTTTAATCGTTTTGCATTTTTTTCCGAAAAAACAACTATTGATCTTTTTTTTTTTTGCCCGATATCAAAACAAAGCACTGTTTTGCGAAGCCTGTACAGCTAAATGTATGTGCATTAAGCGTATAATCTCTTTTCTATTATTGACATAATGCAAGTTGGGGCAAATTGGTAGAAAACAAGCACCTAGCAGCCTTGTTGTCAGGTATATAATTCATATTGAATTTTTAGGACTTTGTCACACCCTGTGTCCCCCTAGTATTTCAGATGTCAACCTTACTACTGCTGGTGCAAACTCCATAGAGACAGTGACTTCTGATAATAAAAACAATAAAATACTTTCAAATACACATAATAAAGAAAAATTCTGGGTATCAATCTGTTTTCTTTGGATTTGTTGAGGACAGGTTGATGTGATTAAGTGGCCACAAGAACCACAAGTCATTCCCAGAACAGTAAGTTGAAAATGTTTCCTTAATTTTCTGACTTTTATATTTGGTAACAGCAAAATCAACAATGGAAAAAATCCTCTTAGAGATTGTTGAAATGAAGAAGGCAGTCCATCAACTTCAGCGACAGATGCTTGAAATGCTAACAGTGCTTACCCTTCCAAAGACAGAAATGAACAATCATATTGCACCTCAAGGGATTCCTGACCTCAGCACCACAGCTGCTGAAGACTCCAGTGCTTCAGGTATGTTAACCAAACCAGGGATTGCAGACTTGATCCACATCTCCATATTGCACAATGAAGCACCATTAACCAGTCCATCAGGAAATATAAACACAGTCACAGATGCACTCAAAGGCTCTTCCCATCAAATGCTTTCTTGGGTCGGCTCTTTATTATCACCTAACACAAGATAATTTTGTGTTAGCTGGATAAGCTTTGTTATCTGTAACAGAAGTAAGCTGAAGATTTATGTTTGGTACTGAAATCAAAAGGAAATCCAGCACCAACCAATCTAAATATTATAGAAAACCTAAACAAATGAAGGGAAGCACGGTGGCACAGTGGTAGCATTGCTGCCTCGCAGTTAGGAGACCTGGGTTTGTTTCCCGGGTCCTGGAGTTTGCATGTTCTCCCCATGTTCTGTATGGGTTTCCTCCCACAGTCCAAAAACATGCAGGTTAGGTGCATTGGCGATCCTAAATTGTGTGTGTGTGCCCTGCGGTGGGCTGGCGCCCTGCCTGGGGTTTGTTCCTGCCTTGTGCCCTGTGCTGGTTGGGATTGGCTCCAGCAGACCCCCGTGACCCTGCAGTTGGGATATACCGGGTTGGATAATGGATGAAGGGTTGAACAGCGACTGACTGACTAAACAAATGAAGTTTAAGGTGTACATCCTGCATTGTCCTATTTTACTACTTGCTCTACAATGTTATAAGCAAAAGAGCAAAGTTCACAATGAGTATTCTTAATGCACATCCAAGTGTTCAAAAACCGCAAACCTTTTTGTCCACATACTGGTCCTCATCATTTGCTCATGCCATTGGATTATATTTATGTTACATGAAATTGGTATGCACCCTGCCCTGCATGCATTATCTTTTGGGCAATTTCTCATATTTGAACTAGAGGAGCAGCTTCAGCAACAGACTGCTGTGACCGTCCTGCTCCACTGACAGACTGAGGAGATCGTTCCTACACCACACTATGCGACTCTTCAATTCCACCCGAGGGGGTAAACGTTAACATTATTCAGAGTTATTGTCTGTCTGTATACCTGCATTGTTATCACTCTATAATATTTTCTTTATCAGCATGCTGCTGCTGGAGTATGTGAATTTCCCCTTGGGATTAATAAAGTATCTATCTATCTATCTATCTATCTATCTATCTATCTATCTATCTATCTATCTATCTATCTATCTATCTATCTATCTATCTATCTATCTATCTATCTATCTATCTATCTATCTATCTATCTATCTATCTAGCTCTAAATGTGCAAAATAAACCAAAGACTGGGTGATGTTGCTGCTCCCCCCAGTTTCCAGCTTTAATAGCATGAATCCAATTCATACTGTTGACATTTCGTTGTATTTCTCTCCATGAGTAAATATTTTTCTTCACTTTGTTCACTATCATTCCAACTATTTTGATATTTTTATTGGCGAACTTGCAGAGGCACCAGCTAAGTGGGCCGTGACACATCGTATCGTGTCCGAGACAGACATGTAGTCGAGTACATCTGTGGCAGAAATTGAGGCTGGAACCTGTGTCAGGCAAGAACGTGTAAATGTGTGTGTGTGAACGTACAACATGTATGTCCCACAAAACTGAGTCTGTCTGCTTGGCTTGAATGAGAAGTGAAGTGCATGCAAGCAACGATAAAGTGTATGAATGCACCATCTCACCAAGTCCCACTTGTATAAGCTTCATCTTCTTTAGAATTCACACCAAATCCCGTGGCCGTAGATGAGTGTGTGCAGAGGAGACTGCTTTACACACACACACACACACACACACACACGCACACACACACACACACACACACACGTGCGCAAACACACGTCTTTCGTAATGAGAAGTGAGGTGCAGGCAAGCACCAAAAAATTGAAAAGTGCATGCATGCGCCATCTAGTGGATGTGGTTGAGCGTGAGCAGAGTGGACTGCTCCACACACACACACAGGTCTTTCATTTCTATATGCCTAATTTTCCATCCATCCATTTTCCAACCCACTGAATCCGAATACAGGGTCACGGGGGTCTGCTGGAGACACAATCCCAGCCAACACAGGGCACAAGGCAGGAACCAATCCCGGGCAGGGTGCCAACCCACCACAGGACACACACAAACACACCCACACACCAAGCACACACTAGGGCCAATTTAGAATCGCCAATCCACCATGTCTTTGGACTGTGGAAGGAAACCGGAGCGCCCGGAAGAAACCCACGCAGTCAAGGGGAGAACATGCACACTCCACGCAGGGAGGACCCGGGAAGCGAACCCGGGTCCCCAGGTCTCCCAACTGCGAGGCAGCAGCGCTACCCACTGTACCACCGTGCCGCCCATGCCTAATTTTTAGTTTAGTAAATGGTTTTAACATACCATCAATTTTAAACAGCTGAAGAAATTGTCAGAATAATACAGAATAATATACAATTTGGAATACAGATGAATGTTAACTTCTTCTTCTTCTTTTGGCTGCTCCCGTTAGGGGTTGCCACAGCAGATCATCTACGTTGTCCACATATTGATTTGGCAAAATTTCACACCGGATGCCCTTCCTGACATAACCCTCCCCATTTATCCAGGCTTGGGACCGGCACGAAGAAACACACTGGTTTGTGCATCAATGTTAACAATTACTATAGTAAACTAATCATATCTAACATTTCATTTTAGTGTTTGCTAATATTAACAATGGAAAGCTTTTGTTTCGGATAGACAAATCAATGTTCAGGAACTTTCACCCTTCTTAAAAAATAAATACAGTAACAGGGAGAACCTAGAAGCTGAACCGTGTAGCCCAGAAGCAGCCTTCACTAAGCATTTATACTGACCAAGTCATTTTGCAACCTGTCGATACTTGCTGACCTGAATTCGTATGTAATTGTGTAATTTTTATAAAATTTAAAGTATTGGAAATTTTAGGCTATTTTTAATTCCATATCAAACCACAATTTTGTTCTTACATTAAAAAAGCATTTTATCTTAAATAAGAAAAAAAAAATCAAAAAGATGCACTTGTTGCACTAGAGTTGCATTTTCCAGCTTTGTCTTTTAGCCAGGGTTAAGCCTTTTTTTATCTCCTAGGGATCTTGAGAATGCTGCTCCTGCTTTCATCTTTTCTCAGCTTGATTACTGCAACTCGTTGTATTCTGGGATCATCCATCCATCCATCCATCCATTTTCCAACCTGCTGAATCCAAACACAGGGTCACGGGGGTCTGCTGGAGCCAATCCCAGCCAACACAGGGCACAAGGCAGGAACCAATCCCGCGCAGGGTGCCAACCCACCGCAGGACACACACAAACACACCCACACACCAAGCACACACTAGGGCCAGTTTAGAATTGCCAATCCACCTAACTTGCATGTCTTTGGACTGTGGGAGGAAACCGGAGCACCCGGAGGAAACCCACGCAGACATGGGGAGAACATGCAAACTCCACGTAGGGAGGACCCAGGAAGCAAACCCAGGTCTCATTCTGGGATCAGTAAATCAGTAAATCCCTGATACAAAGATTGCAGTTGGTCCAGAATGCTGCTGCCCGTTTTTTTGGTTGGGTCAAGAAAGTTTGATTCTGTATCTCCAATCTTAGCCTCTTTACACTGGCTGTCTGTTACTTTCAGAATTAATTGTGCTTCTGTTTTTTAAATCCCTACATGGGTATGCTCCCACTTATTTATCTGATTTGCAGCCATCCAGAGAGCTTAGATCTACTGGTCAGTTGTCTCTTGTTATCCCTCGTACTAAGTGCAGAACTAAGGGGGACACGGCTTGTGCAGCTGCTGCACCTCGTTCTTGAAATTCTCTATCCAATTACATTAAGGAGTCGCCTTCAATTGAACTGTTTAAAACTTGACTCAAGACGCATTTCTGTTCTCTAGTGATACTGATGGCTTGTTTCAATTAACACTGGTTTTGTATTGTGTTTCATTGTCTTTTATTCTATTTGTTTTGTGTTTATTGTATATTTTTATTGTAAAGCACTTTGGCTACAAGGGCGGCACGATGGCACAGTGGTAGCGCTGCTGTCACGCAGTTAGGAGACCTGGGTGTGCTTCCCAGGTCCTCCCTGTGTGGAGTTTGCATGTTCTCCCCATGTCTGCGTGGGTTTCCTCCCACAGTCCAAAGACATACAGGTTAGGTGCATTGGCGATCCTCAGTTGTCCCTAGTGTGTGCTTGGTGTGTGTGTGTGTGCCCTGCGGTGGGCTGGCTCCTTGCCCGGGGTTTGTTTCCTGCCTTGCCCCCTGTGCTGGTTGGGATTGGTTCCAGAAGACACCCGTGACCCTGTGTTAGGATAATAACTGACTGACTTTGGTCTGCAGTATTACTTATGTTGTTTTAAATGTGCTCTATGAATAATTATTGACATTAAATTATCAGTTCATGTCCCATTGTGCAGTCAACAAATTAGTCACACAAAACCTTATAAAAATATTATTCTAAATTGTAACAATTATTTCCTTTTAACTTAGTGCACATATTTAATGGCCCATTAAATGCCCTGAGCATATACCATTCACTGAAACTTTCAAAGTCCAAGGATTGAATCACACGGTTCTTATTCATTTGTTTGCAAATGAATAATTACCCACAAATAAGTCTCACGATTCTCATTTATTTGACAAGCCAGCAGCCATACATAATACACATTGTGAACACTATGATGATGAAAATATATAAGCATTTTAAATTGTTATTTTTCAAAAACTAATAAAACTATTTATTTTTTCAGACCCTTTATTACAAGGTCTACTAACACAGATCCTGAATGACCTAAGCAGTACTGACATCAGTATGAATGAAATCTCCATAGACGTACCCCAAGGTATATGTTTTTAATTGAAAACGTAAAATAGTGTTCAGCGTTGTAATGATTTTCAAATGACTAATAAGCTTTTTTTATTTTATTCAGACGCTCCATCACAGGGTCAATTAACACAAATTTTGGAAGACCTACAAAGTATAGACATTAGTATAAGGGAAGCAGATTCAGATGTACCCCAAGGTAAGCGTTTTCCACGGTGAGCCTAGTTGAAAAAGATATAGCTTGGAAAGTCAATTAAGACTATCTTTCTGTCCCTGTAGCTTCCTCTACTCAATCAGGCAACTCTGGGCAACTTCAAGACATCGGCTCTCATCAAGGCAGCTCTGTGCAGCCACAGGATCCCTGCGCTCAGTTAGGCGACTCAGTGCCTCTTCAGGACCCCAGGGCTTCACTTACAGCCACAACGCTTCATGTCACCTGCACTCCGGCACAGCCTCAAGCAGATGGTGGATCAGCACAGTCCCAAGCAGACAATGCTTCACTACAAGCTGATGACATCAAAAAAGAGGAAAAGAGAAAAGGAAAAACAGACCCTGCCATAACAAGTACTTACAAAGTTTAGTCCTCTTTGCAAGATGAAATACCTGACTTATAGTACATTGTTAACTGATACTTCATTTTACTATTCGCCTGCCAAAAATACCCCCAAACTCCAAAAGGGTCGACCTTACTATCCTAACTACTCCTGCCACACATTTTGAAATGTTAGATTGTCTTTTGCCTGCTTTAGCAGCAGTTACATCAGATAAAGTTGAAATTTCAGTTTTAAATAATTTAATTGAAAGACCCTGAGGTGTGGAGGAATATTTTTGACATAAATAAGTAAATAAATAAATGTACTGTGAAATGTGACAATAAATAAAGAAAAAGAACATAAAATGTGAGCGTAAATAAATAAATGTGTCACAAAATATGTTTTTCGTTGCCCATTTATTTATTCAATATTCCTCCAAACGCAACCTGAAGTACAGCTTAAATTTACAACTGTCACTTTCACTCATCAAAGCTGGGAGGACGTGCTCTGGTGAATGCTGTGCTTTGATTGCTGAATCGTCCATAGAGTGTAATGGACGTGCTTGGCTTGACTTTGGGAATCCTGTGGCTCATGCGCATGCTCAGAGTTGTGACTGTGTACGTCAAGCACGTGTGCAAGAAAATGCTACCCAGAATTCTTGTGCAAAGAGGTGACTTTAATTCTATAAAATCTGAATCCATCAGGTGGAGCCTTCATGTTAATTGTCTGCTGTAAATGTGGTATTTGATGGCCGAAGGATTAAGTCCGTTGCACCGACGATTCATCAGTTAGAACACAGCACTCGCTAGAGCCGCCTTTTCAGTTTTGATGAGTGAAAGTCACAGTTTTATATTCAAGTCGTATTTCACATTGTGTGTAATATCATCAGTAGGCATAAATAAATACACAAAGAAATAAGTTACAAAAATATATTTGGACCCACAAAAATATATTGAGACACATTTAATTGTTCATAATTACATTTCATGTTATTTATTTAGAGTCATATTTCAGAGTATTTTTATTTATTTTATTTTTGTCCAGAATATTCCTCCACACAACCCTTCCACAGACAGAGCATTTAAATACAATGTAAAAAAATAAAAAAGGATAAGTTTGGTATTTTTCAAGTCAAAGTTATTTCTTCACAAACACAGTATATATGCATTTGCCAGCCAAAATTGTGTTCTAAAGTTAATCACGTTCTATAAATTAAAAAAAAAAATTCATGCCCACTCTGTCATTTTACAATGGAGTATATGGGAACAAAGGAAAAGCTTAAAAATTTACCAAACACATCCATTTTTTCAAGCCCAGATATTTGTCGAGTATTGATCTGCACCTTCCATGTTTCCGATACGTTTGTAATCACAAGACGGGTCTGAAAATATTTGTTTTATCCCATACTCCAGGTACTATTTTTCTTGTGGTAAGGATACATTTTCTACTCGCGTTTGCAAATTCTCACATAAATATGGAATTGAATTTAAACAAAAATCAACCACGTGACATGAAATGTGATGTGTTGGTGGAAACCATGCCCCATGCTCAGCTGGTCTTCTTAAAAATGGCTGATTCAGATATTATTGTCGTTTTTTATTCAAAAATACATGTATAAATAATTTTACAATTTATGAGTTATCACAAGACTCGGATTAATACTCAACAACTGTCTTGGGTTGAAAAATGTATGTATTTGACAAGTTTTAAGCTTTTCCTCTGTGCCTCATTGACTGTAATATAAAACGCAGATGCTGGCAAGATTATATATATCCTCTTTAACAAAATCCCTGTGTGCATCCAGGTGTCCGTGTGTGTGTGTCTTCTGGTGAAGTGCGCATGCGCGGGGCACGGTGCGATGCGCGATATTACTGTCAGAGAAAGTTAGAATCGTTTTACAGAAATACAAACCAGTATTACTGCGAGAGGAAATTAAAGGTACACAATACAGTGACGCATATTATAACCACATACAAGCCAGTATTACTGTCAGAGAAGATTAAAGGCATATTACCGACATGCACGCCTGTATTACTGCCAGAGAAAATTAAAGGTATATTACGGACGTACAAGCCAGCGGACGTACATGACAGTATCACTGTCACAGAAAATTAAAGACACACAATACACGGTGGCAGCCCACGAAGAACGGTCAGTTCAGCAAGTAAACATCAACAAAAGAAAGGCTGAAAGACAAAGAAAAATACGACCGACAAAAAGAATGAGGTCAAAGTCCCTTGCCATTTAATATAGACTGTTCCTACTAATATTTATGCACTACTGTTCTAGTGCCCATTAATGTAACGGGCTAAATGACTAGTATATATATAATTTACAGAAAGCAATTATCTTTAAAACACAACTTTGCATGGCAGACGAATATATAACCTGTTTGTCAAGAAATTCTAGTTTATCCTTTAATTTCCAGCAGACAGGCGGCACCCAAAGTACTGCAGGCGAAACCACCACATCTCTCGACACCCCATCTGCCACTTACTGTATATGGGACAGTCCCAACCAGATCTTCAACAGATCAATAGACCAGCTTTTAACAATAAAGAAATTAAATGATTCAATTTTGTTCAGATTTACAAATTAGAATCTTACCAGGAGATGGTAAATCATGTGCAGGAGACCTTACAGAGAATTTTGGATAGCGTTTCAGTTTCCAAGAGACCTTGCGATTTCATTCAATTGGAATTACATGCAGATTGTCTCCCAAACAGCGTCATCATTAACATGAATGGGAGAGCTTTAATTGCAGATGAATTTATAAACCAGACAGAAGCACTTCTGTAAACACATTCCACAATGTTAACTGATGCCACTCTTCTAGTGCAAATTGTACAAAACCCCCAAGGAGGAATGGGAAAATATGAAAGATTGCAAGTGTTTTGAAAAATGAAATCACACATTAAAAAAATGAAACCTTTACTCTTTTGCTACAATCCACACAATAGTCTTTGTTTCACATGTTGTCTTTGGGCTTTACTGGATCCCCATTTCAATGGCGACCCTGCATAAGAAAAGCAGCCGCTCTTCATAAAATGGATCGCTTATCCGAACATTGATATGTTTCTTTTTCTGGCAGTCATAATTTCAAGGCATGAATTGTGTGCCTTGCACTCCCACTTTTTCAGCTTGATTACTTGCCTGTCATGCAAACTTCCTGAATATCAAAATAAATATTATATGAAACCTCCTCTCATTCAAATGCTTTCAACATGTTCTTTTATCATTCTAACACATAATTATGTGCTGACTCCCATGTCTTGTAGATTTCAGATCATTGTCAACTTGATTTTTTTAATTGAATTATCTAGGCATTAATGAGTTAACAGATGGACAGCTGCAGACATTTTTCCATATGAAGAGGACCGAGATCTCGCTGATAGATGAACCTCGTATATTGCTAAACCAGTTAAGAGACAATAACATCCTTCCAGAAGACAAATATCAGGTGAGCTGTTTGAATATGGAACTGATAATTGTGAATTTTATAAAAGAGCTTCAGATATCACACTGATTGCATTGTTTGCCTTTGTTTCACAGGGCATACTTCATACCACAGGGAGAAAGGAGAAAATCATCGCTATTTATACGTTTTTGTGTTGGCTGATAGACAAAAAACCAAAGAAAGTCCATCGCTTCTGGGAATTAGTACTTAAAGATGAAGTTGTGCAATTTTACCCCCAACTGGCAAAACTTAAAAACAAACTTTTAGAAGCTTTTAAAGGTAGGTTTATTGTTTTATGATATGTACTTTTATATCATTAGGCATCAGATAAAATAAGAGAGTTATACTATGTATGAGCACTTCTATATTGAATAAAAGAAAAAAATTCAACAGCATGAATACCAAGTAGTTGGCTTATTCTACATTCAGTATTTAATGGTCAGTTGGACTATTATGGAAAAATCTACATTTTAACATCTGCACCTCAATTACACAATTCTGTATGTGGCAGCCAGACCTTATCTGTGCAGCGTGTGGCACAAGGCAGAACCAACCCCAGACATGGCATATAGACACCACACACACACACACTGAGGCACACGCTCATCTGTTACAGCCAGTTTAGAGCTGGCAGTTAACTTGGCATACATGCTTTTGGCCTACGGGACAAAAACTGGAATGATTATCTGGAGGAAATCCTTCCAAGACATAAGAAAAATATACAAACTGAACCCACAGTGCTGGATCCATAATTTGACCCAAGCATACCACAGTTTATAATTTTACATCACTTTACAACTCTCACTAAGCCAACATGATAATAATATGCACTGCAGACCTTGAGCAGCAGCAAATAGATACAAAAATAAAGAAATTAACTAGGGCTCGAGTGGCCAACATTACATTCCTACCAGACTACCACAAGTACAGAAGCACACCAGTGAAAGCAAATGTTGAGTTATTATGTAATAAATAAGAAAATGTGCAAAACAAATAAACCCCCAGTATACATAATACCACACAGCAGCACTTCCACACCCCATATGAAGCATGAAACAAAACACTCAACAAAATACACTAATAATGCACAAATAACAATTATGAGAAAAGAATGAATTAAAACGAGAGTCCTTTAAATATCCACAGTCATTAATGATCCTTTACATGTCTGTTATTATGAAGGATGTGCCGAGACGTACCTCATGTCTTGGGAAACTCCTATCATACACCGTCCCTTATGGTGACCCGTCAGGTCCTCTTCCGAATAATTTCATCCCACCCTGAAGAAAAGGACAATGATTCTTACTGAAATGAACCCGAGTTCACCTGACTTGCTTCAGCGGGGAGTGTAGCTTTCCTTCTTGCTTTTATTTTTTTGGAGTCTTGACTTCTACTTCTGGTCAGGTGTTCTCTTCCCTTCTTCTCCACCTTTGTCCTTCCACGGATGGTTGGCGTTCCTCCCCTTACAGTCTATTTGGTCCTCCGAGTCAGGTGCTCTTTTCCACATGAACCATTGACTGGCATTACAAATCCAGTCATTCCACTATTAACAAGACTAGGGAAAGGCACAAACTGCCAACGACACCCTACACATGCACACGACAACTGTTACAACTTTAACACCAAATTACAGGTATCACATAGAAGGTGGAAATGACATGTACAAAAAACACAAATTAAATGAACATCTAATCTGTATTGTTTTTTTCACAAGCCTACTTTAAATAATGACTTTCAATATAATAATGTAGTATAAATAGAACTATTTATTGAAAATAGAGAGAGAGAGAGGTTAGGAGCATATGCTGCACCCACCACCCACCACTTCAAGATCCCAGATTAGGACCCAAATGCAGCCATGCAATGGGTGACACCTCAGCACCACACTAGTTCAGATTTTAGTTTCCAGCTTTTTTATGATGGCTGGAGATTGAACATAACCTAACTATAAAAACAGCTGCTTCTTGTGGAAATTCCATCAATTTAGTAGTTTACTTAATCTGCATTATCCTGTTTCATGGTCGCAGAGAACTAGAGCCTGTTTCAGTATCAAACACAACGTAGAAACCTACAGGTAGAAGTTCATTGCAGGGTACACTTGTGTTCCCCCACCTTCACTTGCTCATTCAAATCTGTGCCTTACATGCCTAATGAGATATGAAGGATGTGATTGAAACATTCTAACTGAAAAGTAACGAGGTTGCTCTTCAAAGACCCCAGAATTACGTTGTTTATTGACATCTACTTCTAGTGTCTTCTTAGCATGTAAAATGTATCAGAATGTCACCTAACACATTATTCAGCTTTTCTTAATGCAATACTATCTTGTCATGGATAGGTTAAAGTAATTTACTGAAAAATTGTTATTTTACAGATGACTGCAATCGGAACACACATGCAGGAAATGAAGAAACAAATTCGACCTCAGGTACAGAAGCTTTGTTTCGCACAATACAAAGACCTCTCAAAGGTCTTAACTGATTATCAAGTAAAAATACATCTTTTTGTTATTTTTTTCTGTTCCATTATTCCCTTCCAGACATCCATAAATTCCCCGTGTCCCTCTTAGTGTCTCTCAATACCCTTTGAAAAATACATTTCGGATATCAAATCCCAGCCAGAAAGTTGTAAGCAGATTTCAACAGGGCCTTTACAGTTTGGCACAACATCAGTAATTTATGCTATATTCAGTTCAGGTCACACGATTATATACAACGTATGCCTTACAAATAATTAATTAGTTAATAATTAAGTGATTAATTAACTATCATGTGCACCCACTAAGGAGTACTCCAGCCAATAACAGATGTAAGGCCACAACAGCGCCACCACCTTATAAAAACTGTAACTACAACATCTAAATCTGCTGAAGTCATTTCAGTTTTTTAAGAAAAATAACCTCTCTGACCAATGGAATTTTTTTTATCTAAATTTTAAAAATTCTTTCTATTTTCCAGTTTGTCACAGTTGCTTAAATTTACTCAAGGATTTTTATCAATATTAGTTTACTATTATTATTATAATTAACTAATTCTTTCAAATACAAAGCTATTGTCATTGCTGACCATGCTCCTCTAATTCTGGAGTTTAAATATTTATTCCCCACAAATCCAGATCACAACTGGGAACTTAAAAAGGATCTGTTTGCCCCAAAACATTTTTTTTATATGTTACTTATCCTATGTATTTTTAGCAGTGGCCAAGGAAACTTTTTAATCTCATGTTTTTATGTGGAATGGCAATATTCTTAAGCAGTCAATTGCTACTCCTGGTTCAGCTCTCTTCTTCCATGATTAAGTTTCTCTTTTGTTAGAGGTTTACCTCACTGTTTTGTCATTTCTCCCTCCAAGGTACAGTAAGGCCATATTGTCTCTGAAGTTGTTTATTGCAGTTTGTAGTCACACGTGTAATCTCTTACCATTACACCAGCAACGTAATTTTCCCAGCCCTGTTGTATTTGAAATTGTACTCGGATAACCACTTCACGTAGTTGGAACCCCACGGCTAAGTCAAATTTCATAGCTGTTTGAGATCATATTTAACTGAAAGTTAATTGGTGTTTCCAGCTTTAAATTTATGTCAAGGTTTTTAAGTATCAAGGCAATGCCAGATAACACAGCTATGAAAAATAAAGATTGATTAAATACTAATTGTGTTTGAATATGTGAATGTTTTAACTATGTGCTCAAACAGCCCGCATTTCCAGATTTCTCCAAATTGCTTCTTTTCCATTTTTAGATATCAAACAAGTACCGTATTTCAAGATATCACAAAACAACTTTCTTAGCATTTTTTGGATACATCCAATGCGTTTCAAGATATCTTTAAAGAGACAGGAAGAGCCATTGCAAAAATAGGACATTTTGGAGAGTAAGGAGTATGACCAAAGCAGTAAATATTAACACATTTGAAGATTTTGACTTTATTTTTTTTTTGGCGCTATCTTCAGACACATAATTGATTAAATATATCAGCTGAGTCAATTGACTTCAGCCTGTTGGTTCTTAAATTCTTCATCCTTTTGACAGCTCAAATAAAAATAGGGCGGAGGACACTCCAGATTTTTTTTGTGTCTGATCAGACAAGTGTAAAGCAAAATTTACACCAAATCTGCACACCTATTATAAAAATAAGCCATAAGCTAGTATGGCATTTGAGCTGCTTACCAAGATTTTAACATCTAATTAGAAGCGTGTATGAATGCCATATGAGGCATTTTAGAGGAGCTGGTTGTCTCTACAATCTTTTAATTACCAAGAAATCAAAGCAGCTTATATTCAGTTAACGTCAACAACATACTAAAATTTATAGGAAAGGCCATTAAGATTTTAGCACAATAAATATACTAACAAAACGTTTGGAACGCAAAGTCTGTGATCAACAATGTAATGGGAAATAATATCAGGTTAGGTGAGGCTGAGGAGTCTGCACTGGTACAGCACATTGACACACCCATCACACAACAAAACAGCTCAGGATCCTGGCAGACAAGTGGTCTAGTCCCCCCCCCCCCCAGAAGTGACCATCTATCTGCCACAGCCAAGTGTGACGTGGGCCTCCTCTTGGCCTGATCCAGCCACTCGGGCCCTCAACAACGAGGATCCTGTGAGCCGGATCACCCTCGGAGAATCACACCACATGGCCGTAGTGCTGTAACTGACGTTCTCTGACAATGCAGGTAATGTGCCTCATGCAGGACTCCATAAGCAACCACTCACTTGACACAAAGTCAAACCAGCGGTACCCAAGGATTCTCTGAATAGACACAGTACTGAAGGAGTCCAGTTTTCATCTCAGGTCACTGGATAGAGTCCATGTCTCACAACCATATAGCAAAACAGGAAGCACCAGAATGCTAAAGACTTGGACCTTCGTCCTTTTGCAGAGATTTCAGGAGCGGCACACACACCTTTCTAGTGACCTCGTGATCCTCCCATGCTCTCCCAATCCATCTACTGACTTCATAGGAAGAGTCACCAGAGACAGAAATGTCACTACCGAGGTTTGTAAACTTCTCTACAAGGTCGACACTCTCTCCGCAGACAGACACACTGCTGATGGCTGTGCCCAAGAGGTCATTAAAGGCCTGGATCTTGGTTTTTATCCAGGAGACTCACAAGCCCAGATACTCAAACTCCTCACTCAGTCTCTCGAGAGCCCCAATCAGAGCCTCCATTGACTCCGTGAAGATCACAGCAAGATCAGTGAATCTTTCTTCGCCAATAAATTCCCCAGAGCTGCTGGACCCCATGACCTTCCCCAACACCCAGTCCATGCAAGTATTGAACAGAGTATGAGCAGAACATACCCTTGACGAACCCCAGAATCAACTGGGAAAAACACAGAGGTTCTACCTCCACTCCTCACAGCACTCACAGTACCAGTGTACAGGCCGGCCATGATATTCAGCAACTTATATCTAGCATAATCTCAGGATGTCCTGTAGAGCAGCTCAATAAATAAAATAAAATCAGGAAGCACAAAGACATAACTAACACATTTAGGGAATACTATAAGTCCTTGTATTTCTAAAGGAAGTGGAATTCAAGCCAAAGACTTACTTTATAAAGTATTCATACTCTCTTCACAGAGGAGCTTGATAAACCACTGAGGCTATAGTGGGAAAGCTGCAGGCCTAGATGGTTATCCAGTGGAAAACTCAGATAGAGACATTATTAGCAATGTTTACTAAAGTTTGAGGAAATGAAGTTCTACCAAAAACATTACAGCAAGTGTCAATCACAGTTTTTCTTTCCGAAAATAAAGACTTGGTGGATTGTGCATATTATATGCCAATTTTATTTCTGAACAATGATATTTAAATGCTGGTCAAAGTCACAGCTGAAAGAATGGGGTGCATGTTTTGGAAATGTTTAGACAGTTCAGACAACTTGATCGTTTACTTCATGAGTTAAACCTTTTTGTTCACTATAGATCACAGTCATTCCAATATCTTCTTTTCCATTTTCTAGGCATTAATGGTATTCCTAATGATCAACTGCTGGTCTTTTTTCGGAAGAAGAAATCTGATATCTCACTGATAGATGAACCTCACATACTGCTAAACCAGTTAAGAGACCATTCATTTATCTCAGAAGACATGTATCAGGTCAGATACTTTAGTAAGTTACTAAAATGCATGATTTTTTGTTTAAATCTCAAAAAAATCACACTAATGACAATGTCTGCCTTTGTTTAATAGGATATAATTAACACCACAGATAAAATGAAGAGAGTTCTGGCCATTTATGAGTCCTTAGATATACTGGAAAAAACAGAAACAAAGGAGTTTATTTGTCATTTCTGGGAAGCACTATTTGAGGACGCTATTGTGCAATATTACCCAAAACTCCAAAACCTTAAGGACGAGCTTTTGGAAGGTAGATTTCTAATTTCATAAAAATTCATTTTCAGAGGTGTAGCAAGAGTCATAACTCCTCAGAGAAAATGTTGTGTTTGAGGCTTCTTTTAATGCAACCCAGCATGACCCTTCACCCTTTCTCTATCTTAAATTGTGAAAAATGTTTACCTATAAGAATCTTTTTCTTTTCTCTGCTTGAGCATATTGTTGAAGCTAAGCACCTTGGTTTATTATCAGGATCAGGTGAAAGTCTAACAAAAAACATAAATTTTGTCTTTTTCTGCCTCAACAGCTACAAGCCGTCTCTTCTTATAAACCTGGAGGTTAGATTATATGTAGGGTTAAGTCATTTTCTAGAATTATTTAGCTAAGACAGAATACACATGTAACATAACAGGCAATAAACCACCCACCATGCTGCACGACAAGCAGCACTCCCACTTCTGGGGTCCAGGGGCCTCATGTATAAATGGTGCATTCCCACCAAAAATGTTGCATACTCCCGTTTCCACACTAACATCCATCCATTTTCCAACCCGCTGAATCCGAACACAGGGTCACGGGGGTCTGCTGGAGCCAATCCCAGCCAACACAGGGCACAAGGCAGGAAACAATCCTGGGCAGGGTGCCAACCCACCGCAGGACACACACAAACACACCCACACACCAAGCACACACTAGGGCCAATTTAGAATCGCCAATCCACCTAACCTGCATGTCTTTGGACTGTGGGAGGAAACCGGAGCGCCCGGAGGAAACCCACGCAGACACGGGGAGAACATGCAAACTCCCCGCAGGGTGGACCCGGGAAGCGAACCCAGGTCCCCAGATCTCCCAACTGCGAGGCAGCAGCGCTACCCACTGTGCCACCGTGCCGCCCCACACTAACATTGCGATGTATAATCCTAAACTTGGCATAAAGCCACGCATTTTTACGGTAGCTCAAACCTTGCATATGCAAGTTCTCCGCTCTGTTTTGCAGACTGGCGGCACCCAGCGTCAAAGCAGTGCTACTGTTCCAGTGTGGTTTCCCTTTCTTTTGTAGATCCACATCGCTGAAGCGCTTTATCGTATAGACTAAGTAGAGATGCTTTGATGTTAATTACCTCCATAAGTTTTAAGTTCATTCTGTCCATCTAAGCAAAATATTTGTTTTAAGGTGATACAGTTCAGGAAGAGAAGACACTTTGGTTTTAACTGTCCTTGTAAAATTAAGTTCATTTTTGTTTGTGTGGGCAAAACTAAAATATAGAATTTAAAATTGACGACACTACGGGGCTGTTTCTTGCCTTGTACCCAGTGTATAACTTTTAAAATCTTGATACTTTAATTTATTTTTAGGTGGCAGCATTTCAGAAGCAAATACAAGTTTCCCAGAAGAAAGGGAGATAACAGGTACAAAAAAATCCCCATCTAAAATAGTTCATTGTATGAGATAAAATAGCAAGTTAAATAAAAAAAGATTGATCACAAGCATGTTTATTTTACAATTATATTAGTAAAAATTCAGAAAAATCACAGTACAGTTTTAATCATTATAATATTATCCCAAATACCCCCATTTAAGGATAAGTTTGGTATTCCCTACTAGTCTGTTTCTATATGTTTATGTTTATCTTTAAAATAAATAATTAGGGGCACGATGGTTGTGCATTGGATAGTGCTGCTGCCCTAAAGATCCAGCATTATAGGTTTGAATCCCACAATTGTCTCTTGTTCTTCTATGGTTTACACATTTCAAGTAAGTAAAATAAAAGCTTTTCCTCTGGATACTCCGGCTTGCCTACCACATAACCAAAGATATGAAGTTTAAATAAATGCTAAGTTGACTCTTGTGTGACTGTGAGTGCGAGTGTGTGGGTAAGTGGACCCTGTGATTTACTGCCACCTTGTCCTGGGCTGTTTCTTGCCTTGTACTCGATGTTGCCAGGCTAGATTTTATTCTCTTGCAACCCTGTTTTGACTTATGATGGGTTTGAGAATGTTATTACATACACTATATGGGCAAAAGTATTGGGACATATTTCTTAATAATTCAATTCAGGTGTTTCAATCAGACTCGTTGCCACAGGTGTATAAAATCAGGCACCTAACCATACAATCTCCATTTACAAACATTTGTGAAAGAAAATGGGTTGTTCTGAAGAGCTCAGTGACTTCAAACATGGTACTGTGATAGAATGCCACCTTTGCAATAAGACAGTTTGTGAAATTTCATCCCTGTTGGATATTCCATGGTCAACTGTATGTGGTATTATTGGAAAGTGGAAGTTTTTAGGTACAACATCAACTCAGCCATGAAGTGGAAGACCACGTAAAGTCACAGAGTGGGGTCAACAACTGCTATGGTGCATAGTGCATAAAAGTCACCAACGCTCTGCTGATTCCATAGCTGAAGAGCTCCAAACTTCCACTGGCACTAATGTAAGCACAAAAACTGTGTGGAATGGCTTTCCATGGCTGAGTAGCTGCATGCAAGCCTCACATGACCAAGTGCAATGCCACACCTCGGCATTGTTTGGCCGTTTGGCAGTCAGATGGGCAAGTCTGGGTGTGGCACATGCCAGAAGAACTTTACCTGCCTGGCTGCATTGTGCCAACTGTAAAGTTTGGTCGAGGAGGGATAATGGTGTGGTGCTATTTTTCAAGGTTTGGGGTAGGCCCCTTAAGTTCAGTGAACAGCAATCTTAATGCTTCAGCATACCAAGACATTTTGGATAATGCTATGCTTCCAAGTTTGTTGAAACAGTTTGAGGAAGACCCTTTTCTACTCCAGCATGACTGTGCACCAATACACAAAGCAAGGTCCATAAAGACATGGTGGGATGAGTTCAGTGTGGAAGAACTTGACTGACCCTCACAAAGCCCTGACCCCAATCTCAAAGAAAACCTTTGGGATGAACTGGAATGAGGGGGACCAACTCCATGTTAAAGTCTATTAATTTGAATGCATTGTCATTAAAGTCTCTGTTGGTGTCATGGTCAGGTGTCCCAATACTTTTTTGTCCATATACTGTCGTGTACATCCATTTCCTGTAATGACTATTTCTAGTTCTGCACAATACAAGGGGCATCGAGTCTAGCCAGAATAGACTTCTTTACATCCCAATATTAATGCACAAGAGGCCAATGGTAAGTAAAACTGGAGTGCGGAGCAAAAACCTTTGTCAGAAATATTCAGTCACAGGCATAACATATCACAGACAGTACTTTGGCAAAAATCATTACGAGACAGCAGCAGCACTAACCAATATACAACTGTGATTTATACAAGAGTATGATATCATTTTTAAAATCCTGATACATTTGTTTATTTTTAGGAGGCAGCTTTTTGGAAGCAGATACCAGTGTAATGAACGACATGGAGATGACAGGTAATAATTGTAATTCTTTAAATTTACATAGCACTTTTCTCACTACTCAAAGCACTTCAGTGAGTGGGGAGCCACCACTAATGTGTAGCTCCCATCTGAATAATGCGATGGCAGCCATTTTGTGCCAGTTATGCTCTCCACACATTAGCTGTTAGGTGGTGAAGTGATGAGAGAGATATAGCCTATTAGAGACTGGAGATGATTAGGGGCCAGGATGACTAGGCCATGGTGGGCAATTTATCCTGGACATTGAGATACACTCTGCTCTTTACAAAGGATTCCCAGAAATCTTTTATAACCACAGACAGTCAGGACCATTTTTTGCAGTACAGTGTTCCCATCACAGCAGTGGGGCATCAGGATCTTCATTCAACCCACAGGGTAAGTGCCCCCTGCTGGCCTCGCCAACACCTCTTCCAGTAGCAACCCAAGCTTTTCCTAGACGGTGTCCCGTCCAAGTACTGGACAGGCCGAACATGCTTAGCTTCAGGTGGATGACCTCTTCTGAAGTATGTGTGGTATGGCTACTGGTGCAATAATAATCCTCATATAAAATGTTATTTGTATGAGATAAAATAGCAAGTTAAATAAAACCATTGATCACAAGCAAGTTTATTTTACAATTATATTAGCAAAAATTCAGAAGAATCATAGTACAATGTTAACCTATCAGATATTATCCCAGATACCACTATTTAAGGATAAGTTCTGTATTTTTCAAGTCCAAGCTGTTTCTTCACAATCAATGTAAACATACCACATAAAGCCCTGTTCTGATATTAAGTGCTTTTTATAAATTTAAAAAGTACCTTGTCTGTTGTTTTAGCTGGGGCTGAAGGGTACACAGGTCCATAGGTGAATGAAAAAGCCTTAAAACGTACAAAATATGTCCACTCTGAAGCAGCAAAGGGTTTGATTTAAGAAAATATGACTTTCATGCTTATTAAGCATTATTGTGATAATGAAACAAGAAATACAGTAATTATTTTATCACAGATTCTTGGAACTATTTTTCTTGGGGTATGAATACATTTTTCTGCTCTCTTGTCTGCTCACAGCCTCTGTCATGAGTGGAGTTATATGAACCTGAAAAGCCCCCCATGCCAAGCTGTGTTCTGCCCGTTATCCTACTTTTGATTCAGAAATTCTGATTCTTCAGCGGTTATGTTCTTCTATAGCTTGTAATAACAGACAGATGCATGCTCAAATTAAAAGATTATTTTTTCTTAAACGGCACTTGCTTTTTGACCATTACATTCTGTGTTGTTATTTTATATAGCCTACAGAATGAGATTCATGCCAAGTGGCAGAGTAGTGAAAATAGTACATAAGAGTTTCATTGTACATTGAACAAATAATAAATCTGAAGCAACCTGATTACACTGCATTGTTAATTAGTTAGTTAAAGGACATCGGTTCGATCTTGAACCATAGCGACTTGATGGATAAACAATCTGTACGAAGATCGATCTTGTGCTAGTTGATTACGTTCGGCCAAAGTCCTCTTTGTTGTTGCTGTAATGGTGTCAAGCCGTCGCATTACTGGCCTTCCTCATCACCTTTTCCCTCTGTCCTGCCAAGCATGATATCTTTTTCCAGTGACTGCCGTTTTCTTATGGTACAGTATGTCCAAAGTAGGAGAGCCAAAGCTTTCCACTCCATGCTTTGACTGACATTGCCGGATTGATCTGTTCTATGACTAATTTGTTTGTCCTTCTGGCTGTCCATGGTATTGATAAAACCCTTCTCCAGCACCACATTTGAAATGCAACAATTCGTTGATTGTCCTGTTTCCTTAATGTCCAGTGTAAACTCTGAAGTATAAGGCAAGTTCAAACACGGGTAAAATGTGTGCTGAAAGAAATCTCTCAATCCAAAAGTTCGTTTTAAAAATATTTAGTGAAAATGAAAAGCAAATAATCCACACAAGAATAAAGAAAAAAGTTGTTACACACATATAAAAGAGAAAAAAAGGAAAAACATATCTTCTCTAAACTTAGCTTTTCTTGAGAAACTTTAGTTATTTCTGTACTTAAAAGTTCTTAATTTCTTCTTCTGTACGCCTTAAGCGTACGGCTCTGCACTTAAATAAGCACGTTGTCTTACGAGTTACTTCACACACTCAAAAGGCCCGTAGGCCTGTAGGCACGGTTTAAAGCCATGTGCCCTCTACAGCTTACACATGGCAAGGCTGGTCAACTAACTGAAAATAATATTTAGTCAGAGCAAATAGAAATATCTAGAATATACCAATTCTACTCAACTTATGGAGGTTATAGGAACCTCCCATAGATTATGCATTATCATTTAGTAAAACATTTATTAATCTTATGTAACTAGGAAATGGCTCTTACATCCAGCTTTCGCAGACATAGTTGACCACAGAAAAGCTCAAACTGTGTGTAAGCCGTATCTTGGTTGGTATTTTTAATAAATGCCTTATAGATTTTTGAAAGAGCCAAGCTTCCTGTACGTTGCAGTTTCAAATGGTGTGTTGTGCCCATGCTCGATTTAAAAAAATATATCTATATATATACTCAGAAAATTATAAAGGCAGAGTGTGCAACAGAGCAGATTGAAACACCACAGCTCACTTATTGAGTTATTTAATGCTTTTGCTGAGGCTATGGTTATAAAAGAATTTTAGGACATTATGTTTGAGTGAGTAAACTCACTGGCACTCACTCATACCACGGTGAGAACGTCTCAGACTGTGAGGCAGCAATGTCGCTACCTGGAGAAGCCAAAGTGAAGGGGATTGAGGGTGGTGCACACAGACACAGCATTTAGAGACACTTTGGATGCTTGTGGTGGCTCCAACAATCCATCGGCCCTGATACATAGCCAGGGGAAAGAGTAGAATATGGGTTGCCTCTGACCCTGAGTGCGTAGAGTGAGTCAGAGACAGGTGGTGTGCATGAGTGGGAAAAAAAGGATGAAGCAGCTGGGAGTGAGCGATGCTGCTGAACATCTAGGTGGGATAGCTGAAGCAGTGGTTGAAGATAACAGAAAATCCATTTTAGGGCCTCCTCACCTGCAGCAGTGTAAAGTGTCTAATTCCATTCCTCCATCTCTTAACCCTCTTTCACTGACGCACACAAGTGCATTATCATTCCAGCAGCACAAGGGAATATCTTAGTGAAATAATGAAGTAACTTTCCATTGATCATAAGTGTGTCCATGACCAGTGTGACCTTTACAGTTATTATGGTGTAGTTGTCTACAGAACAAAGACAGCAATTCACATCTAGGCATTAAAGCTTAATGTTAATAACGTTTGTGACTTTCTAAAGTGAAGCCATGCCGCAGGCCCTGAAACAGCCAGTCTCATTTTAAAATGAATGAATGTCACATCAATGTTTTGCATTGTGCTTTTTTATTCTTTTAATGACACTACACTACTCCTCACAGAAGTGCAAACAGAAGTGTGGAAGATGCTCAGCTTGTTATCTTACATCAAATCTACACCTTTCTTGATCAGCCTGGTTCATATGTCAGAGCACTATTTTTGGATTTTTCTTCAGCATTCAATACCATACAGACTCATATACTGTTTGGGAAATTGAACAGTATGAATGTAAACCCATTTATCACACTATGGATTCAGAACTTTCTTTTAAATCGTTCACAGACAGTTAAAGTTCAGTACATTTTTTCAATAGCCATTCATTCAAACACAGGAAGTCCACAGGGGTGTGTGTCTTATCACCATTACTGTTTACTCTGTACACAAGTGACCTGAGACAGAACAATGACCACTGCTCCATTATCAAGTTTGCGGATGACACCATGATCATAGGACGCATATCTGAGGAGCTTGAAAGCCACTATCTAAATCAGGTGGACTGTATGGTAAACTAGTGCAATAAAAACTCTCTCACTCTGAATGTAAAAAAGACCAAAGAAATTATATTTGATTTTAAGAGACAGAAATCTGTATGTTCACCTATTGTAGTTCTGGGAGAGGAGGTAGAAATAGTGAATGAATATAAATACTTAGGAACTTACCTAGAGAACAATCTTAACTGGAATACAAATACAAAAAAAATATTTTCTAAATGCAACCAGCGCTTATTTCTCCTCTATAAACTCAAACTATTTAAAGTAGACAAGGACCTCATGTTGTCCTTCTATCGCAGTATGATCCAGTCCGTGATCACTTTCAGTTTCATTGCCTGGTTTAATAGTCTGACAAACCAAAACTCAAAAAAGCTCCAGCAGATTACAAAGTATGCAGCTAAAGTTATTGGGGCTGATGTAGATGATTTGACGAGTGTGTGTGTGTGTGTGTCAGAGGGCAATACTAAAGAAACTGGAAATCATCTCAACTGATGACAGACATCCATTACATGTAGAACTAAAGTTCAGTAAATCAGGAAGGATAGTTGCTTTGAAACCCACACAAATCGCTCCAGAAACTCCTTTCTTCCTAGTGCCTTACGACTTTTCAATAAGAAATATCGGAGATAATGATTAAGGTTGTTGATATATACCCTGTAACCTTTTTTTTTTAAAATATGTAAATATGTATTATCTAACTGCCTTACCGTAACCTTTCTTGTTTCTATTTGTCTGTTTTATTTTCATTCTGTCTGTTGTTAGATGCAACTGAGATGGCAAATTTCAAGTTTTCTTGTGTAAACATGACTAAATAAAGTCACTTAAAGCCTTAAACCTTAAACCTTAAACTATTAGCACGTAGACTAACAGTATCTTGCTCAACTGGAAGAATCCTAACCCACCTCTTTTACGTCAGTGGGTAACTGATGTTATATATTATCTAAAATTGTAAAAAAATCAAATTTTCACTTAGAGGGTCTGATTTTTCTTCCCTCTTTTTTATTCTATTTATTTTTGTTCAATTTTTAATTTATCTATGTACTTATTTTTACTAGTTTAGAGTTTTACTCTGCTGGCCTAGCTCTCTTTCTCATGGGTGGGAGTTGAAGAGTTTCAAACTTAGTTTTGTAAAACTTGACTTGCTTGTATGGAATGTTATTTGATTTTAATAAAATCAATAAAATGCAAATAAATAAATAATGACATGAATACATTGTTTTGGCAATATGTATGCAATCTATAGACACAGAAAAACTGACGTATTCAGTAGGTTTTAAGGCTTTTCTTAATAATGAGACTCTGATCCCTTTAACCTCCATTATAAAAGGCAAGTGCAGGTTAGTCATTTTTTAAAATGTATAAAATGCTGTATGTTTCACTTTAGAATGCAACTTCATTTGCCAAATTAATACTGTATATACCATAATTGTGAAGAAACAGCATTAACTTGAAAAATACCAAACCTTTAATGCATTAGAAGCAATTTTAAAACCAAAAGGCTATCCAAGAAATACGTTCAATGTTTTTTCCCAAAACGTCTGGCCTAGTGATGAGGGTGCTTGATGACATCATTCACAGGCTGACTTGTCCTGGCTACGTTTTTAATAAGATACAGACATGGACAGATTTGTTGGTCCCCTTATAGGTTATTGAAAAAGTGCTGCATGCATCCTGGAATGTGATAAAATGGAAAGCAATGGTCCCCCTGTGTACCTGCATGACTTTGATCTTTTCATTGAGTAAACCAAAGCAAGTTGTTTTAAGAGATCAAGGTTTGCTTATTCTACAAAGATGTTTTAAAATGGCCTGGACGCATTTGTTGGTACCCCTAGAAAAGATTATAAATAATTAGATTTGAGTAATTTTTAAAACTCGCTGTTTTCCTTCATTTGTATCACACCAATCATGCAGTCAGTCATTCAGCCGATTCCATTCTGCTGTTTGGTATCATCATGTGTCCCACATTGAACATGGACCAGAGAAAGCAAATGAGAGAGTTGTGTGAGGAGATCAGAAAGAAAATGATAGACAACCATGTTACAGGAAAGGGCTAGAAGACCATCTTCAAGCAGCTTGATGCTCCTGTGACAATAGCTGCAAATATTAAGAAGTTTAAGGTCCATGGGACTGTAGCCAACCTCACTGGACACAGCCACACAAGATAAATGTGACCCCAGAATGGTCAGAAGAATAGTGAGAATGGCAGACAAAAAGCAAAGGACAACTTCTGAAGAGACAAAAGCTGAATTCCAAGGACAAGGTCCATCAGTGTCTAACCACACCATCCATAACGTTTTGAGTGACAGTGGGCTCAATGGAAGAAGACCCAGGAGAACTCCACTGTTGAAAGAAAACATAAAAATCCAGAATGGAATTTCCTAAAAGGTATACTGACAAGCCACGGTGCTTCTGGAAGAATGAGAGAGAGAAAACTGGAGCTTTTTGGCAAGTCACATCAGCTCTCTGTCCACAGATGAATAAATGAAGCTTTCAAAGTAAAGAACACCAAACTTACTGTGAAACATGGAGGAGGCTCGGTGATGTTTTGGGGCTGCTTTGCTGCATCTGGCACAGGGTGCTTTGAGTCTCTGCAGGAAAAAATGAAATTTCAGGACTATCAAGACATTCGGGGGTGAAACGTACTGCCCAGTGCCAGAACACTCTGTCTCTGTCACAGGTCATGGATCCTCCAACAGGCTAATTACCAAAAACACACAGCTACAAGCACCCAAGAATGGCTAAGAACAAAACTTTGCACTATCCTGAAGTGGCCTCCTATGAACCCTGATTTGAGTCCTGTTCAACACCTATGGAAAGAACTGAAGGACCTCTGCAACCCTGACACAGCTGGAGCAGTTTGCTCAGGAAAACTGGGCCAAAACACCTCTTGACAGGTGCAGAAGACTCATTGAGAACTCCAGGAATCGCTTGTTTGCAGTGATTGCCTTTTAAGGCTGTGAAACAAAATATTAGGGTAAGGGTCCCATCATTTTTGTATATACCATTTCCATTTGTCTTATTATTTGAAATATTCTGTTGGAATCCAAACTCTAAAGCCATGTCTAATTTTTGTTAAATATATGGAACAAACAATGAAGGGTGTGCATTACTGCTGTTAGTTTAAAAATTATTTTAGAAGCAAAGAGTACAATGAATGTCTTAAAGTCTTGTCTGTACACACACACAAGCTTTTCTCTCTGTTCTCTCTTACACAGATGTGATTCTCATTGACAATGGTGAAGAATCAAGCAAGAGTGACCATTCCAATTCAATTTTTTTAAGTGAGTCTCACTGTCATTTGCTACTTACAATAAGACAATAACCTCCAACTTGGTAGTGACCCTTAAACATAATTTGGATGAGGCAGCTTCAAGAAGATCATAACATTTAATTTTTCAAATGTTTATAAAACCTCTTCCTTTTCCTGCCTTTTGGCCATGCATGTTACCCACTGGCCACTGCAGATCAATTTATTCAGAATAACATAAGGAAGTTAGTGAAATAATAACAAGAACTTTGATATGTCACTCAGTGTCATACTAATGCAAAACAAAGAGAAATACATTGATAAGGTATTTATTTAACCAAAGTATAGAAATATGTTTATTATCAGGGTCTGTCAAGATTATAACAGCAAAATTTAAACATTTTTCATACTTTGCAAAACCCCCCAAAATTCTTCTCTTTATTATCAAGTTAACAGCATGGCAGAAGCATGCACACAGACTGGAAAAATGAAAAGTAAAAGGTACAGAAAATAATGGCACCTTTTTTAATAACTTCTTCACATGGACAGTGTTGTAAATTCTTATTTATGCATATGAATTAAAATGTGTTTAGTGTTCCAGTAATTTCAGAGTCTGTGGTGGGCTGGCACCCTGCCCAGAGTTTGTTTCCTGCCTTGCGCCCTGTGTTGGCTCGGATTGGCTCCTGCAGACCCCTGTGACCCTGTAGTTAGGATATAGCGGGTTGGATAATGCATGGATGGATAATCGCAGATAATTCTCTGGCAGTTTGGACTTCATATCTTTGTGCTACTAATCAGTGAATGTGGTTTCCTCTTTTCCACAATCAAAAAACCAGGCAGCTACTGAGTTGGCAGGGTAGAACTCAACCTGACGTATAGCAAAAAAAACAAAATCATAGTCCACAGTTTTTAAAACTTAATAGAAAAGAAGAAGAGATCACAAAACAAATCAGGATAAAAGTTGTTTTCCTTTGATAGAACTCATGATGAAGTCATGGACCAGAGGAAACAAAGGAGAGAGTTGTCTGTGTAGATCAGAAAGAAAATGATAGACAAGCATGTTACAGGGAAGGGCTAGAAGACCATCTCCAAGCAGCTCGATGCTCCTGTGACAACAGCTGCAAATGTTAAGAAGTTTAAGGTCCATGGAACTGTAGCCAACCTCACTGGATGCAGCCACAAGAGAAAAGTGACACAAGAATGGTCAGAAGGATAGTGACAATGGCAGACAAGAAGCCAAGGACGACTTCTGTAGAGATAAAAACTCCAAGGTCAAGGTTCATCAGTGTCTGACTACACCATCCATAACTTTCTGAGTGACTTTGGGCTCAATAGAAGAAGACCCAAGGGGACTCCACTGTTAAAAGAAAACAGTTGTTTTCCTTTGGCAGATCTCCTGATGAAGTCTGTGGCGACATGCAGTCTTCAAATAAATGGATACGGAGAGCTCAGGCCCCTGAAGGGCGTAGGACAAACAGTAGTGTGGTGGAGCAGTGCCAGGGTGTTGATGAGGGAATTGCCGAACCTGCATTCACATGCAGACTCACACAGTTCAGCCAATTACCTCATTATCACCATGGGCCTTGTAGTTGAGGAACCTGTGCTCATGACCATTAAAGGGAGCCAGAGTTCAGTTAGGGGAGATCAGACCAAGTGAAACTGACGGGAGTTTAAAATGAAAAATGGCAGACTGGTGACCGAGTCAGTGCTGTTGTGGAGAGGAGGCAGTTGGTCAGGAATGTGGGCCCCAATAAGGAGCACATGGCCGGCACTCATTGAGCACAACAAAAGTGGGAGCAACCCACCGCTCTGGACGTCTCCAAGTTGGAGGCCGAGGAATGTTGTTGCGAGATGAGAACAAGGCTCGTGGGGATCCCAGGTGAATGCCCTGGGTGATGGTGAGAACCCAAGCCAGAGATAAGGAATGACCTGTCTGTGGACGTGTCCTCATACTGTGAAGACCCCAAAAGATAAGCAAAGGAGACGGCAATTTCTAGAATGTAAGTTCCACAGCTCATCGTTTGTTTTAAAGGGATAGATCCCGGCCATGATTTTAACCTTATTTTTATGGATTACCAGGGTCACGGGGGTCTGCTGGATTTATTCATTAATTATTAGACATTATAATCTCCTCCTGGAACACTATATTTTATGGGAATTCTTATTTATTTATGGAAAGAAGACTGCAAGGCACCCTTTATTGTTAATTAAAGTACAGCACGATGTAATGTATCTTATCCTTGCTGTGTCGTGTCCTCACTGCCTGATGTGGAAGAAATCAAAGTTGAAATATATTTAAAGAAAGAAATCTTGTCTTCACTAAGACCTCTTTGTGACAGGAACCAGGCAGGAGGAAACTTGTCCATTGCGTCCTTTGTTTCTCTTCAATAAATGCAAAAGGGAGCACGTTCATCACAGTAGTCTGTTACAGAATGATCAAAAAAAAAAAAAAACAAGGACAGAGGTCCATTTTTATAAACAACTCAATTTACATAACAATTGGCTTATACCCAAATAATTAACCCAAATTAAAGTCTATTCTACCTCAATCTTGTTCTTCTCATATTTCTTAGGTTCAGCTATTATCCTTGAAATCTCTTTGTTTGTGACAACTGTCCAGTCTTGTTGTTAGCTGGACACCTGCTGATCTCTTAATCATTTTCTAGTACATTTTACGTATTACATTAAACTTCCTCCAAGTACATTCTTGTCTTTTATTTACTTAACCATTTCAGCTGTCTCTTCGTGACATTTTTAAAACAAATTCCTATATATTTCATTGTGCATTGCAAACCAAAATACTTAACTATTGTTACCTGCAAATTATTCTCTCATACTTGGAGGACAGAAAAAATTTTAAAAATTATGAAAGTATTACATGTATTTTGTCTGTAGAAGTCTATACTGACAAATTTTTTTCTCACTTTGTACATGTTGAATTCTCAGTCATTGACAGTGATGAAGAAGAAAGCAGCAGCAGCCATTTCAATTCATATTCTCAAGAACCACCAGTTTTACAGAAATACTCTGACTCGGTGACTCCTAATATTAGTAAGTAATCGCTAGCATCTTCAGCAGTGAAAAGTATCAAATATACACCCTTAAGTACGTTGTAAGGCTTCATCTAGATAATGCTTCATTTCTCATATTTCCAGCACACTTACAATCCATTTTAGCAATAAATATTAATAATAAATGTTTAGTAGATACAGTGGATTCAGAAACTATTCTGACCCCTTCACTTTTCTCACGTTTTCTTTAGCCTTGTGCTAAAATTATTTAAGTTCATCCTCTGTCTAATCAAGCAACACTGAATACCCCAGACTGACAAAGTGAAAACACGATTTTAGAAATGTTTGCAAATTTATTAAAAGTATTCAGGCCCTTTAATCAGTACTTCATTAAAACAACGTTGACAGCTAAAAATGGTTTCACTGTATATTTTCAAATCTGACAGCTATTGATAGTAATGAAGAAGAAGAAGAAAGTTTCCTTTGCTGTTCCTGGCTAATGAATCAAGAATCTACGCCTTCATGGCAACAGTTTGACTTGGCAACTCCTGGTGTTGGTAGGTAATCAATCCAGTCTTCAACGTTAAATGTTCAGGTAAGCTGGAATGGCTCCATCCAGCCAATAACATCTTATGAACTTTCTCTCCTACAGTGCATCTGGAAAGTATTCACAGCGCATCACTTTTTCCACATTTTGTTATGTTACAGCCTTATTCCAAAATGGATTAAATTCATTTTTTTCCTCAGAGTTCTACACACAACTCCCCATAATGACAACGTGAAAAAAGTTTACTTGAGATTTTTGCAAATTTATTAAAAATAAAAAATTTGAGAAAGCACATGTACATAAGTATTCACAGCCTTTTCCATAAAGCTCAAAATTGAGCTCAGGTGCATCCTGTTTCCCCTGATCATCCTTGAGATGTTTCTGTAGCTTAATTGGAGTCCACCTGTGGTAAATTCAGTTGATTGGACATGATTTGGAAAGGCACACACCTGTCTATATAAGGTCCCACAGTTGACAGTTCATGTCAGAGCACAAACCAAGCATGAAGTCAAAGGAATTGTCTGTAGACCTCCGAGACAGGATTGTCTCGAGGCACAAATCTGGAGAAGGTTACAGAAAAATTTCTGCTGCTTTGAAGGTCCCAATGAGCACAGTGGCCTCCATCATCCGTAAGTGGAAGAAGTTCAAAACCACCAGGACTCTACCTAGAGCTGGCTGGCCATCTAAAGAGCGATCGGGGAAGAAAGGCCTTAGTCAGGGAGGTGACCAAGAACCCGATGGTCACTCTGTCAGAACTCCAGAGGTCCTCTGTGGAGAGAGGAGAACCTTCCAGAAGGACAACAATCTCTGCAGCAATCCACCAATCAGGCCTGTATGGTAGAGTGGCCAGATGGAAGCCACTCCTTAGTAGAAGGCACATGGCAGCCCTCCTGGAGTTTGCCAAAAGGCACCTGAAGGACTCTCAGACCATGAGAAACAAAATTCTCTGGTCTGATGAGACAAAGATTGAATTCTTTGGTGTGAATGCCAGGCGTCACGTTTGGAGGAAACAAGGCACTGCTCATCACCAGGCCAATACCATCCCTACAGTGAAGCATGGTGGTGGCAGCATCATGCTGTGGGGATGTTTTTCAGCGGCAGGGACTGGGAGACTAGTCAGGATAAAGGGAAAGATGACTGAAGCAATGTACAGAGACATCCTGGATAAAAACCTGCTCCAGAGCGCTCTTGACCTCAGACTGGGACGACGACCCTAAGCACACAGCCAAGATATCAAAGGAGTGGCTTCAGGACAACGCTGTGAATGTCCTTGAGCAGCCCAGCCAGAGCCCAGACTTGAATCTGATTGAACATCTCTGGAGAGATCTTAAAATGGCTGTGCACCGACGCTTCCCATCCAACCTGATGGAGCTTGAGAGGTGCTGCAAAGAGGAATGGGCGAAACTGGCCAAGGATAGGTGTGCCAAGCTTGTAGCATCATATTCAAAAAGACTTGAGGCTGTAATTGCTGCCAAAGGTGCATCGACAAAGTATTGAGCAAAGGCTGTGAATACTTATGTACATGGGATTTCTCAGTTTTTTTATTTTTAATAAATTTGCAAAAACCTCAAGTAAACTTTTTTCACGTTGTTATTATGGGGTGTTGTGTGTAGAATTCTGAGGAAAAAATGAATTTAATCCATTTTGGAATAAGGCTGTAACATAACAAAATGTGGAAAAAGTGATGTGCTGTGAATACTTTCTGGATGCACTGTAAAGGTTCCTTAGAAGTGCTCTCCTACCCCACCTCCCACACACTATTCCTCACCTCTGACTTTGCTCTTCCACCATTTAGTTGAGCTTTTATCCTCTCCGGTTCTCTCTGTCTTGTGTGTGATAAGGCTTTTAAACCTCACATATATACCACTTCTACCTGTAACCCATTAATAATGTCTGGGGTAAGACCTAAGCTCTGGAATTCCTGAAGGTATCCATCTTTCACTCACCCTACGAGCCCCAAGAGTTTCCCACAACTACAAACTTCCACTCCATTTTAAAGGGACATTGCCTTGGGTGTTTTCCAAATAGATAACAAGGCCATGTATGACACAACATGGGCCCCTTTAGCAGCCTGTTACACCAGGAAACTTTTATTTCATTAACTAACAACAGCATAAGCATTATAAACTAAGTGGAAGGTACAAACATCTTCCCTGCAGAACAATGACATAACATTTTTAAAAGTTCATCCCAAACATTCCAATAAAAATGCCTTCTCCAATTTAGTTCATTACTCCCCTGATAGTAACAATTAAGATATGAATAATAATAAACTATAATTACAATTAAATCACAATTCCATTATATAAACAGAAAAGCTAAACTGCATTAAATAACACTCTGTTTTCTGAGTATAGTGCAGGCTATTCTTGAAGAGCCATACGTCACAACACATCCATGAGTGAGTTGTGCTTAAAATTGGATATATCCGATATACTGTATTTATTAAACAAATTCCAAACATAACTTCAAAACTTTACTTACAGTCATGGCCAATACTTCTGAGAATGACACTAGTTTTGGTTTTCACAAAGTTTGCTGCTTCAGTGTTTTTAGATCTTTTTGTCAGATGTTTCTATGGTGCACTGAAGTAGAATTACAAGCATTTCATAAGTTTAAGGCTTTTATTGACAATACAAGTTTATACAAGAGTCAATATTGGCCCTTCTTTCTTTTTCAAGACCTCTGCAATTCACCCTGGCATGTTGTCAGTCAGCTTCTGGGCCAGATCCTGACTGATGGCAGCCCATTCTTGCATAATCAATACTTGGAGTTTGTCAGAATTGGTGGGTTTTTGTTTGTCCACCCGTCTCTTGAGGATTAACCACAAGTTCTCAATGGGATTAAGGTCTGGGGAGTTTCCTGGCCATGGACCCCACATTTTGATGTTTTGTTCCCTGAGCCACTTAGTTATCACATTTACCTTATGGCCCAGTGCTCCATCATGCTGGATTGTTCATTGTTCGTCACCAAACTGTTCTTAGATGGTTGGGAGAAGTTGCCCTCGGAAGATGTTTTGGTCCCATTCTTTATTCATGGCTGTGTTCTTAGGCCAAATTGTGAGTGAGCCCACTGCCTTGGCTGACACAAATGGTCTCAGGATGCTTTACTGTTGTCCTGACACAGAACTGATGGTAGCGCTCCCCTTTTCTTTTTTCCGGATGACCCAAACAATCAGAAAGGGGATTCATCAGAGAAAATGACTTTCCCCCAGCAGTCCTCAGCAGTCCAGTTCCTGTACCTTTTGCAGAATATCACTCTGTCCCAGATGGTTGTCTTGGCTTCTTTACTGCCCTTCTTGACACCCATCAGGCCATCCTCTAAAAGTCTTCACCTCCCTCACACCTGCCTGCTGCCATTCCTGAGCAAGCTCTGCACTGGTGGTGCCCGCAGCTAAATCAGCTTTACGAGACGGTCCTGGCGCTTGCTGGACTTTCTTGGGCACCCTGAAGCCTTCCTCACAACAGCAGTGGAAATGGGTTATTGGAGATAAAGTTCATTTTCATGGCAAAGAGGGACTTTGCAATTAATTGCAATTCATCTGATCACTCCTCATAACATTCTGGAGTAGATGCAAATTGGCATCATAAAAACTGAGGCAGCAAACTTTTTGAAAATTAATATTTGTGTCATCTGCAGTGGGTTGGCACCCTGCCCGGGATTGGTTCCTGCCTTGTGCCCTGTGTTGGTTGGGATTGGCTCCAGCAGGCCCCTGTGACCCTGTGTTCAGATTCAGTGGGTTGGAAAATGGATGGATGGATATTTGTGTCATTCTCAAAATGTTTGGCCACAGCTGTATATCTGACACCAAGAAGTTCTGTTATTTGTGAAGAAAAACATTTTTTCACTGGCTACTTTCAAATTTAGCAGATATTCAGACAGATGAAGAAGCAAGCAACAGTGAAAATGTTGAGGACCTTAAGGAACAAGGTGAACATTTTTGTCAAGTGTCTGACTCAGAGACTCCTGCCATTGGCAACTGGTCACTACGATCTTCTGCAATGAAAAGTTCCACGTCTAAATATTCAGGTGAGTGGTGTGGCCTTTTCCAGCTATTACTACCAGCACATCTCAGATTCCTATCTTATCAACCATTATACTGTATATATACAATAAGAACAAAACAAGAAAGCTCATGAAGGGTTGGGGCACCAAAGTAATCCCCATATAACTGCAAGATCTTAAAGCAAAGTACAAAACAGAAAATAAACGCGAGTAGTCTTCTTCAGATGCAAGTCAAGATTTGACTGTCTCAACATGGCATGGCAGCCGGTGGTCAAAAACAGAAGTGACATCATCGGTGGTAGGTCTGTCAGTCTTTCTTTCTTAGGAGGGAGGAAGAGAAAAGGTATTATGTGACAGCGCAACCCCTGGTTCCCAGTCAGATGCTGGTGCCTTACACCATTCTCTGACCCTCAAAACACAGAGGAAGGGTGCCATAATGCTGCACATGTTCTTGGCTCACTCAGTTGTGGAGTGCAGCATGGAGCTCATCAAATGCACCTGCTGATGTCTGGAAGTGTCAGGTGGCAGGCTGCTCTACCAATCAATAAAGGTCTGCAGCATCGTGAATGCATAAAGTTGATTACCACAGTCCATATATGGTTGTATCAGGGATGCAACTAGATGGGGTTCAAAGTGCATTCACATACGCTTATTTACAGGATGATTAGGATTTATAAAATGTAAATTGTATAGAAATGCAATTTAAATCTTTTAAATCAGACTTTTTTTGGCCTATTTTTTTGCCATACACATACTTTCGTGCCTGAATCAAACAAAGTTTTACATGAGACTCCTGGTCTCACCCCATTAGTAGAGACATACTGTTGATCTTCAGCCTCACTCTTGGAAAAAGTTTCTTCTGTATCAGTGAGTTAAATTGCACAAGTGGGTGCACAACAAGAAAAACTATAAAATATAATTTTTTTATTGTCTATAATATCGAAAGGCTGATTTTATCTCTTTTATGTCCTAGATCTTCATGTTAAAGAAATACAAGATAGTGCACAACTCGGAAACAATTCAGACACAATTCATAAACTCTTAATGAGTGATGAGATTCCTGTCATCTGTAGTAAAACAAAAGGAGTTCTCAACAAAAATATGATGGCCACTAAAGGTAAAAACATAAGAAAACTGTCAAATAAGAGGGAACCATTCAATTCATAAGGCCTGTTTCTTTACCTAATAGCTAAGCTGTCCCAATATCTCATCCAGATCCTTCTTAAAGGGTCCCAAAGTTTCTGCCTCAATGACATGGCTTGCTAGTTTGTTTCAGAATTGCACAATTCTTTGCAGAAAAAGTGCCTCCTTGCTTCGGTTCAAAATGCACTTCCCCTTTATTTCCACTGGGGTCCAACAGTGTATAGTGGCACCATGGGCTGAAATCAGTTTTGCCGAAATATAGAAAAGAAAGTTAAGGAGTCAGAATATGAAACGATTTATTTTGCCTCATATTATATTTGTGAATGAATATCGCAATGCTGAAAATTAGACCTAAATAAGAATAAAAT